>NC_072739.1:83343103-83529051 GCF_026930045.1 Uloborus diversus | reverse complement strand
ATCTCCAAATTCCTGGAAACTGTGAACGAAGGGTTTTCGAATGCTGCGCAAATTATCGATTGTCTTCTGCTTTCTTCATCAGGAAAGCCTGACACATTTACGCACATCACTTTCCGGTATTTTATTTATTTTTTTCCTTCTTACTCCTTCTCCCCCGCTTTCCTCTTTTAAAGAATGGAAAGAACTCCCGCTGACAAGGCATGCAAATTGTCCCTGCGATTCTCTTTTATTTTTCTGCATTTCCGTTGCCTTTGCTTTCACTCTCGTTCCAACCTGATATCAACCCTTTAGCCATCTGAAGACAGAGAGCGAAACTCGGAAAAGTTCCTATGGATGATGACTTCCAATATGCGATTTGGGCACCCGAAGTGAGAATGTCACTGCTAATTACCGCCCCAGAATTCCTTAAAGGAGCAAAGAAACTCTTCCGGAACGAACCTTGATGCGAAAACGAATACTCGTGCCCTCATAGTCTTCAAGGAAAGGGTATGGGCTCGACTCCTTTGTTCTTTTTTGTTTCCATCCATTATTGTTGTCCCAAAAGTAATTGTGAAGGATTTCCGATTCTCCTCTTCAAACATGTTCTTCTCGACAGTAAGCATTAAATTTAGATATGGATGTTGGCAAGTTCTTTTTTATCGCAATTTAGAGAACTTTGGAAATGAAAGGGCAACAGTCAACGATTTTGTCTATCTATCGGGAAAGCTTTTTGTTCTGCCTTTAAGTGCTTTACGCTTCACTGTCATTTCGTAAAGTGCCATGCAAAAGCTCGGAGTTTTTTGAAACTTTAATATCCAATAGTAGTGTGGTGCCAAGAAGAGAATTGTTTCAAAGTAACTTAAAAGTAAATCTTCACACTATGTTGAAAGCTGTTTTTTAATCAGGTAGACATCTCTACTGAAAACAAATGCATGACTGCATCACAAACGGCTGTCTTGGAAATGATTAGTTCGTTTCAGTTCTAAATTACATTACAAGTTTCAAACAATACTAAGCAAAGTTTGTTGAAGAGGTTCAGAAAAACTAGAGTGTAAATTTTTTGGTTGCATTCAACTAATCTCAGAATTATTTGAAAATCTAGTTTGAAAACTTGTTTGAAGCATTTTTCTAATTTTCAGTTCCGAATGCTCCCCCCTCCCTCTCCCTCTCTCTCTTGTCTTGGATTGAGTGATTTGGTATTGATATTACATATATCATTGTTATTGCATATATGTTAAGTCTCCAATAACGTTTGTATTTGAAGATGAAATAAAAATTTTGTTCGAAGTTTCGTCTGTAATTTCCTCTTGGTTCAAATTACAGTGGCGAATATACAGATTTGGGATCCATCGCAATGCAATTTTGGGTGCCCCTCTGTTTATCACAGAACTGTATAAAACATTTAGGCCCATTCCAGGGAAAATGGTCATTTTGTCCCGCACGTGACGTCTCATATATGTCATTAAAAATAATACTTTAAAATAATTTTGAACATTTTTTTTTCTGCCTAACAAATTACAAACTTATGTGTGATGCCTTAAACAAAAAATTTCGTCATTACCCTTTAAAATTACTACTTTTTAATGAAATATATGAACCGTCACGTGCAGGACAAGCGGTGGACTTTTTCGTTGAATGGTCTTCTATCAAGAACACATTTGTATCCTCTTTGGGGTTTTATGACCGAGGAGATCCCTCACTATTGCGACACAGTAAATCTGAAACTCTAAATAAGAAACACATGTTTTTACTACCTACTGATTTTAACGCCGTTTTATTATTTAATTATGAACTGCATAAACCTGACGTGAATTGTAGCACCCCTGCAAAGCTAACTTTAATATTAATACACAATTTAAAAAAAAAATAATAATAATAAAAAAAAAAAAACGTTCTATTGAAAATTTTTAAGCAAATAGATGCAATGTAAATGATTTTTCTAACTTTTTATTGTAGTATTGAACAAAAATATGTAAAACAGAAAAGTTACACACACGCACACACACATAATGACAAATTGACAAATTTGAATATTACATAAAGTGAAAAAAATATCAACATCAAATAAATAACTAATGCCACTAGATTAGAGATGATTAAATTATGAGAATAATAAGTCAATATAAAGAACGATCAGAAATATTAAGACCAAGAATACTTCAGAGTTAAATACTTCTAAATTATATTATTTAAATATTTAGTGCAGTTAAGAAATTCTCAAACAACCTCAAAACGATCTAAAGTTTACTTGAAATCCCACCTAAAAGCCTCTTTAAAAAATGTTATACTTCGTGTACTGTTTTTCTGATTCGCCACAAAAACGTAAATCTCAAGAGATCTTCATCTACGAGATTTGCTTTGATGGAGGAAATGACGTCACACCCGTCTGGCATAACGGAGTTGTGAGTAAAGTACGCCGGATATGATAGCTTCAGTAGGATGCGGTTCGGAAGTGAAAGTATTCGAAAGTAGGCCACAGAGACCCTACTTCCTCTACAGATCTTACAACCACCGTAAGCTCCGATTTCGTAGCTCATTGCTTCCCCTTTTATTCATCCCCTTGTCAGTTCATATCTATTCCATCAAGCTCATATTTTCGCTTTCCAAAACTGACACATGTTCATAAACTTTTTAAACATATGACTTAAACTTCGTTCGTAAAGACGCTATGATTTCTTGAAAATATCCTTCATCGTAATTTCAGGTGGAATTATTTGTGATTGATGGATTCTCATTTGCATAACGAGATAGGAATGTGTAACTTTTCTACGTGTAAAAGCAGAGGTGCCCACCCCCTAGGAAGATGGGCGCACCTCCCTAAATGTAGCAAAGACCCTCCAAAGTAAGATCCCTCCCCCCCAAAAAAGAGAATACGACCCCTCAAACAACCTCCCTGAAAATTTCAATGGCGCAACCTGTGCCATGACACCCACTAGGTTGGCATCCCAGTGTAAGGTCAGAAGATATCTTGGTCTAAACTAGGGGTGGATTCAAGGTGAAGGACATAGGGGTCACCCCCCCCCCCCGCGTTGTTCAAAAATACATGTAAAATAAAAACTTTCTCTTAGATAACAGGACACCCCTCAATATTTTTAGACTTGTGGCTATTAATATGCTGGAAGAATTTTAGCTACCTACTTCAACTGATAGAGGGTGCTCAACCCCCTCCCCCAAACTTCCTAAGTAAGGGGAGGGGGGGATTAAAAATGCATTGAATTGAAAGAACAATGCTACATATTATAATATACACTAGTAATTTGCATATACATTTATACATAGCAATAAAATAATTATTTACAAAAAAAAAAAAAAAAAACAGCTGTAGAAATTAAATGTTTCTAAATTTGCGGCATTTTTTATGCTACGGCTAATGTTAAATTAAGGGGTCATTGAGCACCCTCTTAAAATTTGAGTAAGAAGCTAAAACTTTTACACCATAATACTATTAGTAATTCTAAAAAAAATAGGGAGTGTCATGGACTCTAGCTGAAAAAAGGTTCTTTTGAACCCCCCCCCCCTCTCGCACATTCTCCTAAACCGCCGATATTATTATCCATCAACATTGTGTTCAAGTACTCAATGAATAAAATATAAACGTTTGCAGTAATATTTTCAAAACATTAATACATTTTGAAAGTACATATTTAAGATACTATTTCCTTTCATTGTTTATGAGGTTAAGTAGCACTTTTATGCCCTACTAACTGTCTTATTCCTTTCTCATTTGATGCTTTTTATTGACACTCAAGGAATTTCAGAAATTTTTCGTATCCAAAACACTGTATTCATCAGTGTGACCCCTACCCTAAAATGGTAGTTCGCATCCGTGTCTGGTCTAAAAAGGCACTTAAACTACAGTTTTGCTCAAGTTTTTTTTTTTTTTTTTTTTTTTAATAAAACATAAGAACAAAATTTCTAAAGCGTATTGAAATTTGCTTAAAACTGGGGAAGAGTGGCTTACTTTGGGACATAGTACACCTCAGGGCGGCTTCATGTTATGCCCTAGATTTTAAATTCATTCTTAGCTCTTGCAAATGCAGATACATGATAGCCCGATTTCTCTTTCAGATTTGTTATGATTTCCTTAATGAAGCAGCGGGTAAGAATTTAATGAGATTTTTTTCTGAAAACATGTCTAGTTACTCTTAATTTAAATATTTTAAAATAAAAAATTATACATAATGAAGTTTAAAGTCTTCTCTATGAAACTCGTATTTGTGGTAGTGCACTTATTTATAAATCTAACAACATGACATTGAAAAATTTCATTGTGGGTACATTATGACACTGAGGCAGATCAAGTTGGGACACAAGATTAGATCTAGCTGACAAAAAGGTACTGCGTTTAGAAATTTTTTTTTATTTTACCTACGCATATCCTGAATTTATAACTATACTAAGTATAATTATGTCTAAATCTAACAACATGGCATTGGAAAATTTCATTGTGAGTATGTTATGTCACTGAGGCAGATTAAGTTGGGACACAAGATGAGATCTAGCTTACAAAAAGGTACTACGTTTAGAAAATTTTTATTTTATCTACGCATATCCTGAATTTATAACTATACTAATAATAATTACGTCAAAATATAACAACATGACATTAAAAAATTTCGTTGTGGTTATATTATGACACTGAGGCAGATCAAGTTGGGGCACAAGATGAGGTATAGCTAACAAAAAGGTACTGCGTTTAGAAATTTTTTATTTTATCTACGCATATCCTGAATTTATAACTATACTAAGTATAATTACGTCTTGTAATTCCGGAACTTAAAATACTTTTGTAAAAGATATTAGAATTTTCGTTCTTTAAGAATAAGATATAAAGTTCTGAACCGACACCATCATTTGTTTAAACATTGCATAAGTAATTAGAGACTTTTTTAAAGAACAAGTTTTCTACACAATCACCTTTTTTTCCTTTATCAATGATATATGACTGGTGGTACTTAGCGAATACTAAGTAATAGAAAAGTTTTATTACGAATGCAATAAATTAGACATTTTTTAATTAAATTATGATTATAATAGCCTGTTTATTAGATTCATATGTTTTGAAGTTTATAAAGTTTTCCTGAGTGGCACTGTACACTTAAAAGTATTTTTTCGTACAGATGCATTAGATACATTTTAATAGAAGCAAGAAAAATAATATTTGATCAATAATGTTAAAAACAGAAATGTATCTGCATTTGTTTCTCGAAAAACTTTAATCAGAAAAACTCAAAGTTTCTTTATTTCTTTATTTTGAAAAATCATTTATAAAAGTCCTTCGATGTTTAAATTTATTCAATTTTCTTTTTACATAAATAATTTATCCAAATTTTGTTTTTACAAATTAAAATGGGCAAAAAATATAACAGTTGTTATGATTAAATAAAACATTTCACTGATAACATTTTCAACGCGATTACTTAACAAAATTGAATTCCGTTTAAAAACTATTCGGCGTGAAACAACATTAACAAAAGAATTCCCACCAATTGATCGCAGCATCCAAAACTAATAATGAATTTTCAGCAGCAGAAAGAAGAAGGAAAAAAAATCAATTGAACAGAGGCACATTACCAAGACTTAAATGAATTAATTTCAGAAGCAGCAGCGAACAACACAACACAAAACCATTATACTTAATGCCATTTAATAAGATCAGGATTAAAAAGAAGCAAACAAAAACGGACATACAAAAAATACATTATGTCCCAACTGTCTCCACTGAAAAATCACCTCTATGGCAGACGATTTTTGCTGTACGCTAGAGCGAGTAGCATAATGGTTTTAGGAATTATTAAATTCTGTTACTTTTACCTTGGCGAATATTTTTATCCGTTTTTTTTTATTCTATCATATATATATTTTTTCGCATCTCTGGCGCCTCGCTTCTGTACAATTACAGAGCATTGATTTCGCATCATACCATAAGTTCTTATCGCCGACCCCTTTGGTTGAAATTGGAATTTTTTTTTTACACTACGCCGTAAACGCGCCACAAGGAATTGATTGCTGCAATCCGTTATCTGAATGTCGGTTTTCTCTTCTCAGTGTTTTTTGCTTTATTTATGCGACAGTTTGCTTCAAAAATGTCGTACTAAGCGAGAGAAAGTTTATTTATTTTCTTTTTAATTACCTATAAAATAATGCAAAGTGACAGGATCTGCTGCAGAATTTATTTGTATACACTATACGGAATTCTTCTTTTTCTTTCCCTTTTCTTTACAATATTTTATTACCCTTATTTTGTACCCTTTTGGAATAATTTATGTCTTATTGCGGTTTTAAACACTTCCTTACAAAGGTAAAAATATTAAATATATTTGATAAATCAATTTTGCTTGTAAACTCGTTACATTTTTTAAATAAGTAATATTTAAATCTTAAACAATTGTAATGGTCAGTTTCATTATTTTCTGGATGGTTAGGATGATTAATAGTCTTATTTTCAATTCAATTAAATAAAGGGTCAACGTTTAAATATTCATTTTTATTAAATAAAACTTAATTCGCTTTCAGTTATTGTTCTAGTTTTTTAGTTTATTTTTGCTGATAATTCCTATTTTCTACTTTAGGTACTAAAATTGTAGTTGATTGTTTTTAGCTTAAATATTTTCAATTTTAGATAGTAGTTCATTATTTTTTTTAACCTGATTGTAAAGATTTCTCTTGCTGTTTACAGTTTTAAAACTGATGATCTTGATTTCTCCCGAAAGAAGCTTTTTAAGTCTTTAGCAAATAAGAACCACTTCTCCAGTTTATGTTTTTGATTAAAAAGTAAAACAATAAATAAAGAAAAAGGTGGACATTAAGTAGGCATCAAAATAAGTTGGGAAAAATACAGCATTCTTTAATTCTTATAATTATTTCTAATTACTGTATTTATCTTCATCATAATTTATTTTGTGGAGTTTTCGTGAAATTGAAATTTTTTGATATTGTTAAAAAGTACATTACGTATTTAACATTACCGCTTTCGCAGGATATTCAGGCCTGTAAATTCGGTTGTTATTTATTTTAAATTTTCAATTGACTCCGTTTCACTGATTTAGTGAAACAATTGAGTGAAAATTATGAAACATCATACTATGAAATATTATGTTGAAAACAATACACTATCTTATTTACATGAAAAAGGGCCAAAAGGGCGCTAAAAGAAAAACTCTTTTTTTTTCTTCATGTCCTAAAATTGAAATTTTTTTTATACTTGAGAGTCTGAAATTTAAACTCAAAGGGTATTTTAAAACTTAAAATTAGTTACTAACTAAATTAGTTTTAATGGTAAAACAACCTTTAAAACCATCCTAAAAATAACGAAATTGACCACAATAGTATTTAAATATAAATGTTATTTTTTAAAAACCATAACGAGTTTACAGGCAAAATGTCAGGTCACTAGTATATTCTCATGTATCAAAAGCAGTCAAGAGCAAATTCCAGGATTATAATGTAACGTCCAAATTTATAAGGGATGGGATCAAAACAAAAGTTTTCATTTTTAATGAAACAGCGAATGATATAAGAAAGAAGACAATTAACCTAGACATGACTAAAAATATGAATACAAAATTTTCAACCATCAAATGTTTTTGTTGCTGCAAATTGAAATGAAAAACCTGCGTAAATAGAACTTAAATGATCAAGAAAATAGGTGGGAAAAGATAACATAAAGTATAGATATGATTAAAAATATTAATGCTAATTGTTAGTTTTTAATTATTACTGAATTGAAAAATCTACGTACATAAAGTACAAATTATTCAGAAAATAGGTAGCAAAAAGTAACCTAAAATATAGATGTAACTAAAAATATTAATACTAAATTATTAGTCGTACCAAAATATTTTAATATTACTGAAATATACAACCTACGTAAATAAAGCACAAGTTATCAAGAAATAGGTTGGATTTTTTCCTTTATTTACGTAGGTCTTTCCTTCAAAAATATTTTAGCAAAAAGTTTATTTGATCATTTTTTAATTAAATGTTTTTATATAAGTCAAAAGAAAGAAGAGAAAAATGAGGATGGGATAGTAAAAGTCACAACTACTGTATGTTCTGTACTAAAGCTCTTCTGAGTCATTATCGTTAGAAATTTCACTATTTACAACATTTTCTGTGCGCAACCCCCCCCCCCCCCCTCTTCTTTTAAACAAAAAAGTTTACTGTTGAATTCTGTGTCTATTCGATAATTTCGACCATTCAAAATTGGAAGTTTTACTTTATCATGAATACAAGGAGCATTTATTCTTTTTTTCACACTAACCAAATCATCATGCAAAAATAGAAAATACTTTTCTCTGAGAGAACACACGCCGTTAATCGTTAAAAAATAAACTGAAGAGCATATAAAGCTTCAGTGTTACCTATATTTCTTTACTCAGAATGTTCATTGTAGAATTTTTATTTTCTTAAAAACGTCAATACAAAGTTTTTTAATTGAAAAAACAAAGGGAAAACAAGTGGTAAGTTGTAATTATTTTTAAAAAGTGGCCTAATAAATGTCATGTAAACATTAATTGATAATATTCAACTGTCACGAGATTACATAAATAAGTAAATAACAAATGCACTTATGCTTTGAAATATTTTTTGGGTTGCAATTAGCTATTTGCTGGAAAAGCATTATAATAATGATGAGTCAGCCGGAATACTTGAAATGCATTTTTTTTTTTTTTTGAGAACTTGTAGGTAACAAATCTAGAAGGTAGTTATTTTTTGTTGGGTGAAAAAATAAGTATAGGAACGTGGGGCAAAACGAAATAGTTAAGATAACTTACCTTTTTCAAAATAAACAACTAGAAATTTGTTTCGCAAGTTACAGTACATAACGATGTACTTTTTAAGAAAAACTTGTGTCAATATTTTTTGGCCGTAAATTTCCTTCAAATCTTCAGAAAAAAATAAAAATTTTCACTTTAAAAAAGGGCGAAGTAAAAAAAGTGTCAGATTTTTTTCATTGAATGATTTTTATTTGAGTGATAAAACTATTTTTCATCGTATAAATGAAAAAAAAAAAGTTAATAAATAATGGAACAACAAACGAATTAATAAATAAATAAGTTAAGTAATATATGAGAAAAACAATCGGGTGAATAAATTAGTGAATGAATAAGAGAATCAGTGACTGTATTAATAAAATAAGGGAGTTAATAAATGAAACAATGTAAGTGAATGAATGAATGGATGCTTAAGTGATGCAATAATTGAATGAACAAATAAATGAAGTGAAATATTTTACTTTGACTCGCGTGCACTTGACAAACTGTATTAAACATTTTAAATCAAAGCATGCCTAATACTAACAGAATAAGTACTGCACTGAACATTGGCTGATATTATTTAATATTTAAAGTTTTAGAAACTTTATCATCTTATAATAACAAAACTATTTTTGATAATTCAAAAAATATTACAATAGGGGCGTAACAAGTTTTGCATAATTATATACCTTGATCCGTAGAACAAAATATTATTTGAGTAGAATCAACAATATGTTTAATAACATAGTATTGCTTGTATATTTTTTAATAGGTGGCGCTGCAAACTGAAAATGTTTTGTCATTTCCCTTTGCCTTGCTATTTCACTTAGGATGAAACATTTTTGAATGAAACAGAAAAAACTTTGAATAGTGTTTTTAAAATAGAGATTTAGTCTTTTTTTAGGGAAAAGTATCAGATGTTCCTTCCTTACATGTTTACAGTACAGCTTTCATGAGGTTTTGTACAAAACGAAAAAAAAAATGAAAGTGGGTTGTGTAGAAGAATTTTGAAATTTGAAATGAGATGTTTTCTTTTAAAATTGAAACAGTCCATCAATTTCTAATTTTGTTTCATTAGTTATCATTTTATAAAAACACCACAGGTTTTGTTTACTATTGACATGAATTGTGAAATTAATAAAATATTTTATGTATATTTCTTATTTGTTAACTGTCGGCGAAAAGGAAATTATTTTACACGTATGCTGCTGGGATTGGCTACATAGAAGCTTACGGAGGGTTTGATTCAACCCCTCTATTATGTTTTCCTTTTGCCCCTATCTATTTCTTGAACCATAAAGGAAATATGAAAACTTTATCGAATGGCTCGTTAGACAAATTCACGTTAACAATGACATTCGTAATTGATACACTCTAAAGCGGCATAGATTGGCCCAGAAATTGCTAAATTATTCCTCCAAAACCCATCATTCTTCTAAAACATTTCCTTCGAAAATGTAAAATGTATCTACATCAGAAAGATAACCACGATAAATGCAGCTCCTTCTACTACCATTCCAGCACTTAAATCTTCTGGCCTCTCATATAAACCGTCAATGCATCTCTATCACACACAGCTCCATCACTCAAAAGGTCCCAAGAGTGCAAGAAATTAGCTACAAGAAAGGAATCTTTGAAGAGGGAGGAAGAAGAAAAAAAAAATAGTCTGCTGCCGACTGACCAACCCCTCTGCGACTACCTATTCACCCCTCCTTTCGAACTTATTTAGAAAGAGAAAGATTGAGAGAAGAAAACCCATATCTAAGTCTCAAGTAGGGGGTGGGCAGGAACCAATCGATGGCTATTCCTATTAAAGGCGCGTGTGTGTCTTCATCGCTATATAAATGTATATGAAAAAAATTAAAATCGATTCGGAAGGTTTTGTCCTTTTTTAATGGGAAGACATTTTTCAGAGAGACTCTTTTTTTTTTCTTCGTGTTCTTTTATGTCCTGTTCTTTCTCTTGAGGCGTTGGCGGTCGCGTATTAATTGGATCACGAAGGATGGAGAGGGGGAGGGAGGGTGCTTATCCCCCTCCAGCGTTTTTCGCATTGGTCGAGAGAGGGACCCCTTGCCGGACTGATGATCCGGCCCGCCCACATTTGCCGGAGCGGCTTCATTGGGTAAGAAATCGAGCACAAGGATCACAGATTAAATATTTCTTTTTGTTTATAGCCATGTTATATCGATTTCTGGGTTATTAACGCTTTAAGGAAATGTTTCGCCCATTGCGTGCATTTTACATGGGAATGTTTTTGAAGATAGGGTTTGAGATGGGAAGGTTTCTGTGTTGGAAGCATCGTAATGAATCATACTAATGAATATTGGCCATTAATTAAATTATCAAATCTTTAATTTACTGTTGCTTGTTTTTGATGTGGAACATTTTATGGGAGGGCTTTTAAATTCTGATCTGCAAGCTTTTTGTGTGCTGTAAAAAGCGTAGCTGTTTTTTAATTGTTGCAAAAACAGTGAAAAATAATAGTTTAAGTTTTAATAGTTTAGTAAGTCTTTAAGTAATTTAAAGGCAGAAACTTAGCAAGCATATAATTCAAATCAAGTCATCAGTTTAAAGCGTAAACTACATTGCTTAAGCGCAGCCTTGAAATTATTTTGTTAACTTTTATTATCACAATCAACTTCAAATTTCTAATATTTTTCTTTATTTTTGGGAATAGTTAACAAGTGGATTTTCAATATTTTTTAGCTTTCCCACTGTTTATAACCTTTTTTTTTCATTAAAATATGCAATTTTGTTTTGAATATGCCAAAGTCAGGCGCAGAAAGAACAAGAGCGTGGCGTGAGAGAAAACGTGCTGGTGAAGCGACGGTTCAGAAAGCAAAAAAAAAAAAAAAAAGAAAAAAAAGGTTAAACTTTTCACTCCTATCGTGTGTCTTTGCCGCACAATTTTTTTTTAGACAAAAATAATTTTTCTAGTTTTCGATAATGAACTCAAAATTTTACTTTAATCCAAATTCAAAATGTAGAAAAATTGTAGCGATTTTATATTGGAATTTACACAGTTTATGGCGTACTGGAGCCATTTTGATCCCGTGTATCTGTTCAGTTGCGTTTCTGTTTGTGCAATAGAACTTTGTTTATCCAGCATTCGGTTATTCGAAACTCCAGATTATCCGGGAGATTTAAAAAAAAAAAATATGCTCGCATAGATAATCGTGTTTTATTGAATTCTCAAGAAGGTAACTAATAGTAAATTAAATATTATCTTTTTATTTAGATCTATTTATTTATGAGAAGAGTTAGCGTGATCATGTTTCATTCAAACACGCATTGTGTTTGAATGGAAATGAAGCAGAAAGCAGTGGACCCATTCTTTATTAAGAAAATGTGAAAAACATTTTATACTATCAATGTCTTGCAAACAATTGTATATTTTTGCTATAAGACATGGCTTTTTATCGTAATAAATGGTAAGTAATGGTAATGGTTTAAAGGATTCTTGTTGCTTAAATTCAATATTACCCGGATTATACGGACTTTTGATTATCCGAAATGCTTTTGGTTCCAGTCATTCCGGATAAACAAGGTTGTAATGTATGTAAATGACTTTTGTTGAAGTTTTTATTTAAAAAGATATTCATGAAACTGCTCGAAATTTGAACAAATATGTACCCCATACGAATTGGTGCTGATTAGTTCTTGGCATCGATTACTTAATCGGGGTGAGGCAGTCAAACATTTTCGCTTTATACGTGACTACCATGTTTCAAAAGGCCATGATATCTTTTGAAATGAATGGATTTGAACTAAAATTGGAGTACAAGTACACCTCATTGGGAACAAGTGCTAATTAGTTTTTGACGTCAATCGATCTAAAAGAAGACACGCAATTAAGTGTTTTAGTTTGTTAAGCGTGACAGTTGCTCATTGCTCAAAAAATATAAAAGTAGAAAACGTTGTAAGAAGTAATGCGAGGATACACACAAAGAGTGGCGTGCAGGTGATCCTTAATGGAAACAAATTTTTGGTCACAGTAGGGGTGACATAATTGAAGATTTCTTCGTTATGTTTGTCTGCAATGCCTCAAAATTGATGTCAGGATTTTTTGTAAAAAATTAATATTCAGGTAGACTCAACTGATGAATTCAGACATAAATTCATTTTTAGTGCCAATCGCTCCAAACAAGGGGAGGGCGAGGGTTGTTTAATTTGAGCATTTTCATAGTTTTGTTTTACATAAAATTGTGCCTAGAACCATGGTTGAGATAGAATATAAATTCAAACTTTTTCCCAAAAGAAAAAAGGCCTGCGCCGGCTTGTTGCCATAAAGGACCATTCATTAATTACGTAAGGGTCCCGAGAGGGAGGGAGGGGGGATGGAAAAATCTCTACATTCCCTTACTTGGGGGGAGGGGGGCAAACTCCTTCTTACGTGATATTGTCCCAAGTAGATATTTTATATTAGAAATCGCACGGTCAAGTGGTTTCGTAGGGATCATGTTTCACTTTCGTCTGGAAAGTAAAGAACATATTAGGATTGAAAATATAATAAAAGAAACGCCTTATATATGGCATGTATTATTTTTAATTATATCGCACTATATAAAAAAATGTCGAAAAAACATTTAGTCCAGGTTTCAACTTTTTAGTAAATATTTCTTCTCACAAGAAAGTTTTTAAAAATAATAATAGACAATTTAATAACAATTCCAGTGATGTTCGGTATTTTATTATTTCATTACGAAGGTTCGTTATTTTATTGTTTGAAAAAACAAATTGAATCTTACGTAAGAATAAGGGGGAGGCGTTTGAAAAACTTTACGTACCCTTACATTGGAGAAGGGGGGGGGGGGTCAAAAATTGCCAAAATCATCCTTACGTATTTAATAAATGCTCCTAACACGAAAATTAGTAATATCGCCAAGAGACCAAATCTTGATAATTTCCTTGGTACCAAAGTACTCATCATTTAAATCACTGGCGCTGAACCTACGGTCCATGGGCTACACGAGGCCCACGAAGCAGATACGTGTGTCCCGTTGTTTTGCTTGGTGTTTCAAATTTGGAGCCAAATGTTCAGAAATTGGTTTCAAGGAAAGACGTAATCAACAAAATAGGCATCAAGTAACGACGGCAATTCTTGGTTTGTAATTTCCATCCCTTTTCCGTGCTTTCCATGCAATTAAGTCATTTTTAAAAAATATTCTGAAATTTTATATGTGTTCTGGCAGACGATAATCATTTTAGTATGAGGTGCAGTCTTCGGGTAAAAAAACGTTAGTCACCACTGATTTAAATGAATGATATAGAAAAATGTTTCGTGATGACCACAACATAGGTCTGTTCAAAAAAAAAAAAAAAAAATGCACATAATATTTATTTCTGTGTTGATAGTTTTATTTATTATTAACACCATGCATTACTTTACATGCATAGCTAGCTACAACTTCTACTTTATAGTGGCATACATTAGTGATTTAACGTTTTTCTTAACAGACGCTTGAATATGTTCATCATAAAACCTTTTGATTTAAAGAAAGTTAAAGAGTTGTGCACATTAATTTTTTTACCTACTAAATAAAACACATTTTTATGATGAACTTCCGAAAGTTTTTAAATAAAGAAAGCAAAAAATTTTGTAAGGGTAAAAAAACATGTGCGGGGTAAAATAGGTCTGGTTCGGCTTAGCATATATTATTTGGTAAAAAATATTTTTTGCTTTTTACTTCACTCTTTTCCCGGAGATGTTGTTTCGAAAATTGATGCATCACAAACAGTGAGTTATTCCTGACCCTGAGATAAATCACTGAAGACAATAATGTCTCCAGGAATGTTTATATACGAATTTTTTTCCCATTAATAAATAAAAGTAAAAAACTACTGTTCAATAAATAACGAATATGTGCTGAAAATTAAATGAATCAGTTAACCAACCTTTTGAAGCATAAAAATTGCAAGTTACTGCAGACACGTGTTTCGGTGTTACAAGGAACACCTTTTCAATGCAAAGGAGCGTTAGCTTCTGGATGAAAAGTCATTCGAGGAAAACAACACGGTGGAACAGGAGACAGTATAAATACGAGAATAATAATAATAGTAATAATAATAATAATAATAATAATAATAATAATAATAATAATAATAATAATAATTTAACAAAACAAAAAAGGACAAAATGACGCCTGGAGTCAAAATTTATTTTATAATTCCATCAGGAAAAACCGTTAAGTAATAAATTTTTCAAAAAATCAAATAAACAATGCAAATTGTCCAAAACTGAAACTGCTGTTTTTGGATTTATTTTACCCCACCTGACCCTGCTTTCGATATTTTATCTCCTTTAACATTGTCTAATCAGTTATAAATGTAAATGAGGTACTATTTGTAAATGAACTATTCAATTAATCTTTATTTTGTCATATTTTTAAAGACGTTTTGGTGAACCAATTAAAAACTGAGTTAACTTGCATCTAATTTTGCTAACTTCATTCGCAGTTAAACCTCACAAGATCAATTCAATGTTTTTCCAAAAAAGATTAAAATAGATAAGATTACTAAAATATTTCTTATTATCTTTGATATGTCAAATTTAAACTTTGTAGTTGGAAGAAAAAGAGTGGAAATACGTATGTTTTAAAGTGATGAGAGTAATTTTGTACTTCAAAAATATTAGACTTTTGGGAAAAACAATCATCCTGAATTTCTTTTTTATCCCTTACCTAAAATCAAGTATCAAACCTTTTTTCTTCAAGAAAAAAACATTTTTCGAAAATTATGTTTCCAATATACTCACACCTAGATAAATCCAATTCTACAAACTCCAATATGCAATTTAACTGTTATTTGATGAAAGCATCTTATCCTATTAAGTAAATGAAAATTAAACCGTAACATATCATGTTTTTATTAGATTTGAATCTGAAGCAAGCGAAGAGAGGGAAAGGTAAAAAAATATCTTCAACTGTCATTTCCACTCATTGTGTAGAAGTTAATCTTTTTTTCGAAATCGAAACGAATTGTAATCCGATCTTTTACAAGACACGCGTACACACTCACACACACATTCTCTGCGATAAAAGAACTAAATATCCGTCTGTTTTGAAATCCATTTTTATAAGTGTAAAGTAAGTGTTGTACATGTCTACAAAAGGTATATATATACTGCCGTGGGAAGAAAAAAGACAACATCTGCAAATTTTTCTTTATTTTCTTTTTCTTTTCTTTCTTTCTTTTCTTTTTTCTTTTTTTTTTTTTTGCATTTTTGCCATCGATTGTACTTTTGCTTTGTTGTACAGGTTGCTTAATTAGTTTCCGCTTAAAATAAATCACGAAAAAAGCGTCAATTTTCAACATTTCCCCGCTGTTAGTACGGAACAAATATCTCAAAAACTCATATCAGCAGATGCAGCCCTTTACCCTTCCACGGCAGTACATAGACCTGTATTTAGGAACTTGCGATTCTGTTCTGAAACACAGAAGGCAAAATTTGAGAAGCAATGACATGCACACACTTTTTTTTTTCAAAAACTATTGCAATAAAGTTATTTCTAAGCTAATAGAATATTATTGTAATTAGGTAACTAGATAAAACGTTTCTGGGAAACAGTGACATCCCTGCAGTGCTCCCGTTAAATTTGAAACAATTGTTCAGCATCGTACTGTAATTCATTTGTGTGTAGTAACATTATGTATTCATACTTCATGCAAAAGATGTGACATGAAGACATTAGCGGACATGGCATGTCTGGTTGGCAACTGATCCCTCACTGCCTAAAGTAAAGGTTCCTGCCACTCCCCCCATTGAAATAAAATAAATTGGGTTATGAGGGGTTTGGTATTTCGCTGAAAAATATATTAGACTTCTTAAACTTGCAATACTTTTGTTCAGTAGTGTTATGTGTGTGTGCATGGTGTAAAATTATTTACTTATAATCCTCATATATATAATACCGAATTCACTGATCGAGTGACGCTGACGTCACCAACAATGAAACTCGCGCCACTGCATAATAATTTGATAATATGTTTTGATAATGTATGCAGGGAAATGTATTTTGACAAGGCTGAACTGGATCTGGTAATTTAACTGTTTTACTGCTAAAACTGTAATTTAAGGAGACTGAAAAAACGAAAAAGTGGTCTACAATGAACGCTATCTACTGGACTTTAGGGTTAATCCACTGGAGTTATGGTTAGAACTTTGACTATTAAATATCAACAAACAGGCAATGGCTTCGTTCAAATTTAGAAACGATTTTCACCCGTCATACAATGACGGGCTATTTTCTAATTTATAATAAATGATTAAATTACATAATATAGAAAAATATTTATCAATATTTATTTATTTAGTTACATTTGTACATATGTATATTAAAAAATACTTCGATTTTTAATACTAACAAAGGAAAGTTTCTTGATAATACTGATGAGAAAAAGAAGACACGTGCCCCCGGATTTTTGCTTCAACTTGCTTTTGCTTCATTATGACAGAAATGTTGGAGGGTATCTTAACGATTTGTTTACTGAATAACGATTTCTTGCACGCTAATTGGTGGCTCGTGTTCTTTAATCTTGACAGATGGTCGAGAACAGACGATAACCTCCGTAAATATATAGGCTGCTGCTATTTAAAATGAACTCTAACGAGCATGATAGCTCTACAGCTTTTTTTTTTTTTTTGCTTCTTTATTTATTTTTTTGCAGGCACCGATTTTTATGTAGATGTTTTTCATTTAATCACTCCTTACGCATACATACATGCACAGCACATGCGGGGTGGATTTTACTTTTTTATGTAAGGAAATAATGGGTAATTATTATTGATATTATTAAAAGAGATTGGAATGTGACTGGGGAAGAGACAATATCCCTCTGCGCCTTATATAAATGTAACCTATCTTTTTTTGGAAAATTAAATACGCCAACAGTTTGTACATCGTCAGCAATGTTAAATTTAACAAATTATGCGATGACGTATGTGAAAATTTGCACACAACCCACATGGGTAAACATTCAATTTTCGTACAAACAGAAGAAAATAGTTTTGTTCAGTAAGAAATTTTTTTTTCTATAAATAAAATATTTTCATAACTGGAATTAGAAAACTAAATAAATAAATAAAATAAAAAATTTAAAAAAATGATAAAAGAATTTTTTAAAAAATGTTTATCTATTTCTGTATCTTTTTAATGCTTGTAAAATGTTTAATGCAAAAAAAAAAAAAAAAAAAAAGAAAGAAAATGCTCAGTCAATAGTATTGAAATTTTAAAAAAAAGAAAAAAAAGAAAGAAAGAAAATGCTTGTGATCGTTGAAAAATAAAAATACGTGCATTTATGTGGTAAAAAATATTCTTCATTAAAACTATCAATGTCATAAAAAGGGGTTGCAATAAATGCGTCTGTGTTTGTTTTTTAAAAAGGAAAACAAATTTTCTTAAATTCCCCGAGACAGAAGAGATCATTTCAAAATTTAAAATCTTATGTGAAGCTCCTGGTTTTTATTCATCTCTAAAAGAGAACCTAGTGATAAGTCTTAAAAACTTTGGAGAATTTAAAATTAATTTTTCTGAAAATTCAACAAGTAATATTTATTTTTAAAAAATGATTAAATCTTTCCTTTAAAAAATTGCATTTTTATACTTAAGTATACCAATGATTAAAAAAAAAATAGCACTATATTGTATTTATTTTCATTTAAATGAGGATGAAACAGAAAACGTTAAAATTAACTAAATGATTAAAAATTAATTAATTACTTTAAAGAGTTAAAAAATGATTCTCGATTTTTGTTTTGGGGAAATTATCCTGAAAATCATAAACTACTGTCATTTCATTGCCTCCCTCCCGTTGTTAGGATGTGAAGTACATCTTGCGGAATGACAAAGATTTTTTTCTGCGCCTCGGATTATATTGCAAACGTTCTCCGCTAGATGGCGTGTAAGCATTCGTACGCTCTTTTCCCTTCTTACTCCATGCGTAGGCACATATACGCATATAACGGTGAAAATTATAGAATGAAGCACGCTGTTCTAACGTTCGTCAGTAGGTTGTGAAAAGTAGCGAGACTGATCCGTGTGGATAAATTAAAGCCGAAATTTCAATGAAAAATCTTTCTGTAATTTCAACAAAAAAAAAAAAAAAAAAGAAAGAAAAGTAAAAGAAAAAGAAAAAAAAAAGGAATTTGGTTTTGACAAATTGAAGTCTTATGCAACTACGGATTTTGTAGTGAGTTTTTAAACTTTCAATTTTTTAAAACTTTTTTTTTTGAAACTCTATCCTCCATAGTTAATTACTCCGTGTTCGTCAGTAAGTTGTGAGATGTGGCGAGACTGATCGGTATGGATAGATTAAAGCTGAAATTTCAATGAAAAATCTTTCTGTAATTAAAAAACATAAAAGTAAAAAAAAAAAAATTGAGTTTGTCTTTGAAAATTGAAGTTTTCGCAATTACAGACTGTAACCAGTTTTTAAACAGTGTTTCAATTTTTTGAAACACTTTTTTTTTTTGAATTTCTATCCTCCATAGTTAATTACTCCGCGCTTAAGTTATAATTTTGCATAAAGTCTCTTTTCAGAGTTTTTATTCATTCTAAGTATCATATAAAAACAGTTTCTCGACCGTAATTTAAGATTAAATCAGTGTCCAATAAAGCATCAGTGGCTTGTACGTAAGTAATTTGGGAAAGGCTAAAAAATAATTTGTTTTTGAACTATAAAAAGAGCATTAGGTGTCTCAGATGGAAAATATTAGGTGTAAAATGTGATTTGAAATCGTGCTGAGATGTAGCAAGAATATAAAGTAAAAGTCAGTTAAATTATATATTTCACCTAAACATTAGTATAGCAATACAGCAAAGAAAAAAAATCGCCGTGAAAACTGTTATTTATTTATCTCCTAGCATTTCCTACGATTCATATACTGCCCCATCTGCTACAGTCACTTCGAAAATAAAATAGAGTTATATGAAATGGGTAATATTTTAAAGAAGTCTATGCTTATTTTGCGGTAAGCTACCGCCCTAAACCAAGGCTAAGGCAGAAATAGATAAAATACAACCGCTAGCTCAGTCATTTCATCCGAGAACTGCAGTGTCGTGGTTTTTCGCACTCTTCAGCCCAGAAAAGGAAGTAACTAAGCTGGAGGCTGAAAACATCTTAAGGAAGCCAAGAGAGCCAAACAAACTGGTAGCTATTGTAGAATTAGCACACCCTACGAGTGACCGCAGCAATGGTGCGGTTCAACTCAACTCTGACTAAGCTAGTGGTTGTATTTTATGCAAGTGCAAGCTTAATTGGCCACTAGTGATCGCAAAACTGATATACCGAATACCGGTATTTTGAGCTATTTTTGCAATTTCGTAACACCGATATTAGCTGAGGTAAAATACAGATATTTTCGGCATTAGCAGCAAAAATTAATAAATAAATAAAATAATAATAGTATTAATAAAAGACTTTTTAACTTAACTTACTAAATACATATGGTTAATTTAAATGTGTGTTTATTGTTCACTTAGTAAAACTACGAAAAGCAGTCTATTTATGTAAATATTTGGTTTCAGTTACATAAAATAATAGAATAAAAATAATAAAAAAGTAATAAAAAGAACACAAAATAATATTTTCAAGGAGAACGGAGTGAGGAATTGAAGTTTTGTGCGTTTATATGTGCCACGTTTTTATGTCTTAAACTTGCTTGATCAATCACGTGACCTTTTGTGGAAGCTAATTTCAAGTATAATTACAAATGTATTTGTGCAATGAATAATTTATTCCAAATGTTCAGAGCAACAATTTTTCATTTTATTGATTTTTAAATATTTATTTGTTTCTACTGTGTAAAGGATTTCAAAAGAAAAAAAAATATTTTCTTGTTAGCATATAACAAATGGTAATTTGTTGCCCCAGGTATTGGTGCGCCTTCCTGTCTCGCTATTTAGCTGCATATTTGCTGAGATAATGTTTAGCAATTTTATAGTGCCTTGAAAATTTGAGTATAAAAATGCATAGGAAATTGGAAAACATTTTTAGGTAAAATTCATAAAATTCAAACTAAAAGGCCAACAAAAAGCAAGTACAAACCTGATGAAGGTTTGTACTTGCTTTGAAGGTTTGTACAAACCTGATGAAGGGTTAATACTCTTAGATTCTTCCGAAAACCATTAATTTTCAGCTCTATAAATTTCACAATTACTTTAGTATTACCATTCGCGATTTGTTTTTTTTCCCTTTGTCTTAAATTAAGTTATTTAACTTCCAAAATGAAGCAAGATAAAGCAAATGATATTAAAAATATATGTGGTATTTAACAACAAGCAGGTTTAATCATAAATCAGTAAAATTAAATAAAATTATACATGCGGTTTATATTTATAAAAACAGAGACGAATTCGTGATTTTTATTCGAATTATTTCTGTACCAAATGCTTAAAGAAATAAATAGGTTCATTTTAAAGTCAAAGCGTTCAACTTTATGTGCTGTGTCTTTCAATAATTCACAAAATTTTACTTTGTTGCTAAAATTTATCAATATTTGCATAAACTACTGTAAAGGCAGTCACAATCTAGTTCCTTCTTTCCTCTTCACCAACCCCGAATCTTCAAACTCAGACGGTCACCTCTTTATGCAGAAATATCCTTAAAGAAAGCCAAACTTTTTACCAATTCTTACCTACAAGATGCCTAATCAATAAAAATTCCCTCACCTTTAAATTGTGGCACACTGTTTTGTTTTCCCACAAAGAATCTGATAAAAATAAAAAAAAATGCGCAAAAACAAAACATGAATAACAGTGCTAAAGGGGAGAAAAAAAGAAAATGAAGTAAAAATTTTTGCACCTCGCTATCTAACATCGCGTGTCTAAATCACGTTAACTGCGCAAAAGCAAAATGAAAAAATACTCTTATTTGAAGAAATCAAAGCGCTTGCTTGTTGTGCTCTGCCTCAATCTGCTTTTAGCCTTACCCACCGCGGACCGAAAGGAAGTACAGTGAAAAATGTAAATGTTTTGGCTTCTTTTAATATTTTTAGTCACTTTTTCTTTCTTCCACTGATAAATAGAAAATATTTAATTCGTGAACACCTATGCGTAGCATGTAGCTTCCCTTGAGTAGTTGCAAATCGATATTCCCCCCCCCCCTTTCGCAGTCATCAAAGGGAAAAAGTAACCAGATATTATTCTAGAAAATGGTTTCGCTAGTTTTTCCTTTGAAGCGATGGATTTCCGTTAATTTTTTTCCACCTGTTTTGGCGCCCGTAGAGTTCAAAAAGCTAAAGCAAAGAAAAGTCGATATCTGTTTAGGAGATCTAAGGGAGCTTCCAATTTTGAGAAATTCTTGAATTCGCGAATGATATTTGTGAATAAATAAATGCTACCCTTTGGTATTTATTGTTGTTCCACTTTTGTTTATTATAAGGAATGAAGGATTTCCAGAGCACGGTTAAAAGAAAAATAAATGCTGAGAAATTTATTTAAGACTTAGTAAAGTACAAGCTTCAATTTGAAACGATAAACATCTCAGAACAACTTGATTAAATTTGGTGCGTGTATACAAACAAGTAAAATCAAATTAACTCGCTACAATATTTGTAAATATGTCTTCCATAAATCTTATTAATGTAAAAATATTTTATTCAGAGGTAAGCAAGGAAAGTCGCATTGAAGACTAAAAATCAATGATACATATCCTTCGGAAGATCAATATAAATAAAATTAGAAATTATCATGGCAAAACATTTGCGAAGATTTATAATGCTTACTTTTTTAAGTGTTGGAATGAAATTTCGCATAGATAATCAAAAAATTAAACACGAAAGCTAAATTTTATATATTGCATCGGTAATTGTTTGATTTTAAAACAAAATAAGATTGACCTAAGATAACATTGATGACAGTAGCATGTTATTCAAATAACATGCTTTTAACAAATTTTTAAATGCATTTTGGAAATTCAACTATACCTTTAAGTACAGCCTAAAAATACAATAATCCATTATATATTATTATATGCATTATATATATTCTGTTACGAAATACCTACTGTTAGCCATTAAAAATGTCAGTCAGTTACTTGTGGACAATCAACAAGTGAGGGTAATACTATATTTTAATTAAAAGCCATCAAATAAGTAATTAAGTGACGCATAAAATTATAATTAAATGTAAAATAAACTTTACAATTATTAAATCTGTATTTCAGAGCCAGGCTGACGTAAGTACAAAAATTGTGATTTTCCTTTTATTAGTGCATTGTATGCAGAAGCCTATGCCGCATCGAGCCATGTAAACGTAATTCTTAAAAAAAGAAAAAAAAGAAAGAAAAAAGAAAAAAATCCTTCGCAATTTTTTTATTAGGGTTAAAAGAGCATACGTCCCATCCTCTGCATGCGCCAGAAAAAGGTTTTCCTCTCTCTGTAAAATTATCATAATGTGACTTATGTCCCTCTGGCTCTGAGGTACAGAAATTGCACGGATATTTAAAATAACCCAACAACTCATTATTATCACTCCGCTGAGTACTCACGTAATAAAGCTATCCTCTAACACTTCGAGGGAAAAAAATACCAGATAGTAGTATCTCATCTTAATGTTTATTTGCATAAAATTTGGTTATTCAATCGTATTATTAATTTTGTTTAGCATTCAGCCAGAGATTAATCGCCAAATAAATAGGCTTAACAAAAAAAAAAAAAGTGACACAGTGTTTTTTAAAACTGTAAACTTTTGACTTATTAGATCATTAAACAATTTGCTAAAGAAATGCTTAAGTAGCAAAGATTGTTTTCCAGGTACTTTCAAGTAGTTGATAGCACATCCATTCAAATGCTTAAGCTGTCACAAAAGAATGTTTGTAAAATATTAGTGTTTTTTTCTCTACTCTCATTAACTAATTTTCACAGCAGTTTTTAAATATTTACAGTGATGTTTATTTAAATTTTACCATTGCAATTTTTTATGTGAATTCATATTGAAAATTTGTTACTTTTTGCAACCTTTTAGCATTGAACACTATAATTTTATATGTGATATTGTTAAAACAAATTTGACATTATTTTTACATATCAATACTATTCTAAATGCATTTAATATACTTTTGATAATATTTTAAAAGATTTAATATATTAAGAAATTAATAAATACCTTAGTGCAGGAAAGTAGAAGAAAGTATCCCAACGTTAAACCGCAGAGAAAATTTGTAGAGGACTACATATACGCCAAATTTTTTGCACTGAAAATAGTCTGCAGTCGTCTACAAATTTGTGCGGTTTAGCGTTGTAGTATGTTCCTTTAGTATTTAAGATTATTATGTACTTGGTAAAATTATAAAGTATATAGTACGATCGTGCACAATTAACAAACTTTAAAACATATTTCAACGTAAATAGATTTGTTATCACAATTGACAATATATCAAAACATTAAGCAATTCGAGAAGGTTTACGTTATCACATGTTGTCACGGGTTGGTTACGTCGCGACCTTTTAATTAGCTTTAATTGTTTCGTGCATAAATTAAGAAAATAAAATTTTTATCCCTAAATGAAAGATTAAAGACTAGACAACAAAGTGCAAAAATAATTTAAGACAAAATAAGATTCAAAAATCAATAAAATGAAATATTGATTTATATTTACGAAAATAAAAAGTGAAAAAGATGCAACAGTAAAAGTAAATAATGCAAAGGTTATGCAAAACAAAGGAGGAGAAAAAGTACGACAAATGCGAATATTTTGCTTTGCGACTAAATAGGAAATATGGATTACTCATTTTGAAGCCTTCAAAATGGTATAAATATTTCCTCATGTTATTGGAAAACCATTGAAATGGCACACATATTTTTCAAAATTTTATTTCAGCATTTTGAAAATTGTTTGAAAAGATAGAAATCAATAATTTATATCGGCAAGTAATCAAGATTTTTCCAAGTTTAGTGTCTTTTTAAGGCATTTTTGGATTGCTAGTTCAAATTTTGCATTTAATCATGGTCAGCAGTTTGCGTTTGATGATTTTTGGTATTTTGAATAGAAAAAGTAGATAATTAAATAAATAAAGCTTACGGAAAACTCTCGCAAACTTATTCTAAATTCAATGAAATTTCATTCAACGCGATTTTGTTAAGTATTGAATTTGTTAAATATAGCTCGAAGTTCTTAGAAACTTATTTATCTGATAAATTTTTAGTCTGATTTGTAAACAGTTTTATATCGCTACATTTTCAAAACTTCTGATTTTATTTTTCTGGAAAATTATTCTTATTATTCTCAGCTGAACAACGTTTTTAGTCTTGATCAGGGAAAAACATGTGCAATCTAGTGAATATTGAAAGGTTAAATTTCAAATCATTTTCCATGGAATTCATGTTTTGTAAAAAAATGTTATCTCTGATTTTTTTGTACATGCATTATTTTAAGCAATTCCGTTTTAAACGTTTATAACTCTAATCCAAAAACTATTTATGATCGCTATGTGCAAATAAATTATGCTAATATGCAATAAATTACAAAAAATAATGATACATTTTACTTTTAACACACTATCATTTTCATGAAATAATAAATATAATCATGCCTTTTTTTGGAGGATAAGGAACGGCCATTTCACCAAATAAATTTAAAAAAATGGAACTCAATGTGTATTTTGTTGTTACTTTTTTTGTATTTGTATAATATGTACTAATACGAAGGGGAAAAAACAAGGGAGAAGGGTATATACCTTTTACCTCCTTTCTAGAAAACCTTGAAATAAAGAGGCAGAATATAGTAATCTAACCGTTCAACAACTAAAAATAAACATTACGAAAATTTTTATTGTTTGTAGAAGCTCGTACTCCCATTACACTTGTCAGCAACAGTTTTCAACAAATACACTTGTCACAGTTTTCAACTCCCGCTGAAAGCAATGCATAAAATTCGTAAACGGATGAAAAAAAGGGTTATGGTGGGAGAAAAAAAACGGAGAACTTTGTTGATAACCAGCTGCGACAGAGAGAAGAAAGAGAAGGGTTAAAAATTCCCCTCCCAAAGGTCGAATCTACCTCACAGCTCTTTTGGGGCCTAAAGAGGTAAAGATCAGGGTGTGTGAAGGAAAAGAACTAGCGTGAGCTATATTTGTTTTTATTTGGATGCAGAACGTTTAGGAAATCTTTTAGAAAATCACTTGTTTCTTATTTTGGTTTCTATTTTTCAAAATGTGTTCTGCGTATGTTAGCATATTCATCACAATTACAGAGGGTTGCCAAATTATAATACTCAAACGTTTTCTGTATTTTTATTATTTTTTAATTGTATTTACATAGTTTTATTATTTGAACACATTTTAAAGTTTATTTAAAATATGTATTAAACATTTTGAACGTAAAGTACCTTCTGATCGATAGTATAAAAAGGTTAAAAAATAATTATTTAATATTTAGTAACTCCACCTTTTTCTGCTATCACGGATTGGATTCGGCATGGCATGCTTTCAATGCATGATACCCAACATTATAGATATAGAAGTTACCCCGTATTATATATAAAATTGTTGATTGTTTCCAAAAATCACACTCACAAGAAGAAACTTGTAACTTGAAATTTTAATGGACACTGACACTAACGTCTATCACATTTAAAATATTTTTAAAAAATGTAAAGTGTTGCTAGAATAAACTTTTAACTTTTAAATAATTTGTAAAATGTGTTCAAATAATAAAACTGTGTAACAGCAATTAAAAACAATAAAATTTCAAAAAAGTTTGTTTGAATATAATAATTTTGCCACCCTCTGTACTTGGTTTATTTTTCGCAATACTAAAAGAAATGCTCAAGTAAAAAAAGAAAATATTGCACATAGAGGTATGAAGTAAATTTTATTTTTAAGAGCAAACCAATGACTAATATATTATCTACACTTTAGCATACATAACTTATAAAATTAATAAATATATAAGTGTATGCATACATTACACCTGAAATTAAAAAAAGAAGCATTCAAGTAAATAAACAAATAGATAAATAAAAATATGTGCTAACAGCTACATTTTTAGACAATTGAAATAACCTTAAATGAAAAATAACAATTTGATAAAAATGTCAATTTACAAACTGTTTGTATTTTAATGAGGCTTAATAATGGCTGGAGTGAAAAAATTTTCTTACCTGTTAGAAATTTCCAAATGTTTTTATTTGAGCAAAAATGTTGCTAAAATATCAATTTCAAAGCTGCTATTTTCCCACTAAAAATAAAAAAAAACAAAATGAATAAGTAAGCAAGAAAATAATAGTAAACTATGTAGATAAAAATGAAAATAAAAATTTAATGATTCCTTAGAATAATTTTTTTTCTTCGATTGATCGAAAATTGTATACTTTTGTATATATATGTATGCCTTTGTATATTTCCAGCGCGGTACTGATTAGGTACAATGTACTGAAGAGAGTGATTGTTTGTCATACGGTTCAAAGAAAATATACTAATATGGAAGAATATACTCTGTGGATACTGCAATTTAATATAGTTCTTAAGTTTATTGTGATGTAATTTATTAAGAGCTTAGTTTATTTTATGTTTTATTATTTAGGCTAATTTTACAAGTTTACTATTTTTTTATTATTATTATCATTTTACGTCTTGGTCAACTCCTTTGTTTACAAGATTTAGTTTCATGTTCAGGAAGCATAATTATTTCGGTATAAATATTGAAGATTATTAATGGCTTTATTAATAATTTTACATTTGACATAAAATTCAAGATATTTTCGATTCGGATTAATTTGTGAAATTAAATGTTCAAGTTAAGATTTTTTTAATTGTTGATATGCTCAGTTTTTAATCAGGAATCGGGATTGCCTACATTTATCTACGGAAGCACGAATGATTGCATTTACATTTGATGAATTTCATAAAGGGTACATACAAAACATCTTTCCTTTTATTTTTTGTGTTGATGAAACATAGCATTTTTTCTTCTTCTTTTGCTAAAGAGCATTTTACTAACTACTACTTCGAATATCCCCCCAACAAGGTGCATTATCAGTTTTTCTTTACGTAACAGAATTTTACTTATTAAGTTGGAGAACTTCAGCTGATTTTTTTTTTTTTTTTTACGTTTTAAAGAAATGTTAACCACGACACTTCCGTGGGAAGGTAAATTGCAGTATCTGCAGAAATGAGTTTTTGACATAGTTAAAAAAAAACTTTTTGAATTCTTCACTAAAAGAAGAGAAATTTAGGATTGTGACGGTTCTTTCGTTGTTTATTTTCAGCGGAAAACGAAAAAGCAAGCTAGTACAATAAAGCTAAAACATAATGCATGACAAAAATACAGAAAAGGGAAAAATTAGCATATACTGTCCTTAATTTTCTCTCGGCAGTTCAAACAGTCATTGGAATTTTTTTCACATAAAAACAAATATTGGGTATCTAAGTCAAAATCCAACTTTCTTCTTTCAAAAAATAATGCATTAATCCTTAAAATATTACTTATATGGAATACTTCAAAACCCGAGTAAGTTGATACATTTCCCACTGAATGGTCCCGGCATTTCCAAAACTTAGTGTTTTTCGTTTAAAAGAAGGAAACACTAGTGCTTACAAGAACTAGATACATAAGTTTTACAATTTTTTGTTAACAATTTTATCGTTGTTTCTAGTACACGTGTTTGTTCCAAATGGAATTAACCCTTTTGCCATTTTGGGACAATTTTGGGACCCATAAGTTCAAGTCTATTTTATAAGTTATCAAATACAAATGATTCATAAATAATATTTAGCACATGTTACTGACATATAAGAATATTTATTTTAGCAAAAAAAGTTATTCTTTAAAAAAAAAAAAAGTGCTAAACAAATTTTTAAAAATTTGAATTATTTTAAAAACAAATTTAAAAAAAAAATCTTTGTAATCGTCAATATTTTGCTTTAGGGCTTACGATCTTCAAATGTTTAAGCGTTTTTAAAACTTATAATTCCCAAATAAAAATTTCAGAATGTGAAAGGATATTGTGAATGGTTAGAAGGCTAATCACCACTAAAATCTCACCATGACAGTTTGTAATGAACTCTTCTGTTGTTCATAAATCCCTCGTACATCATCCCTAAATCGTTCTATCATGAAGCCGTTCATTATTGCTTTCATCTGGCTTTAAAATGACTTTATTCCACATTTGCATGGCATCATTTCTCTGCTGTCTGTTAAAGACCACCGATTGTCCATCTTAGTGGTCTGGAGCAGCCCTAACCGGTCAGACGCTGGAGTAGTTTTAATGATGGAGTTCGGCAGCTGAGCGGGAGTTGGAGACCAATGTTTAATGCGGTTGCGTAATTGCTGCTAATTGCTCCAGTTGAGAACAGCAGTTCGTTATGGATGTGGTCAGTATGCATCACGAACTCACGAGAGGCGTTGAAGTGAGTACTTTGTATAATTTGGCAGAGGGTGCAATGTTTAAATTAACGTTGAAGGGTTTAGGTCATGCATGATACCACTGTCAAGTGTGGAGCAATTGGACTAAATTTTTTTCAAAAATTCAAGATTAACAAACTATTTAGGGCTAAAAATGGAAAATTTGATGACTAATTGAGAGTGATTTATTTGCGCTATATTTTAAGCAAAAAAAAAAAAAAAAAAAAAAAAGAAGAAGAAGGAGAAAAATCCAGCATTTTTTAAATTGTTATTTTTTACAGATATTAAAAAAAAATATTTGATTTATTTTTTAATGGGGTCGTTTCCAAAATTTCAAAAGTATTTTTTTCTGAAAGAGTATGAAACTTAAAAACATAGGATCTGACCATTTTTTAAATAATTTGTTTAAGTTTAATATTTGTAAAAATTACTTAAATCGGCGAGCTTTCATTGTTTATGCTTCTGTCCGATGACATCACAAATAATGAAATGCCATTCTGTGTTGCCATTCACAGAGCACAATATTTAATTTGCATCTTTACTCACGTGTGTTGGCAACGATATGGTTGATAGCAAGCGTTGAGCGCAACTTTAATTCGCTCCTTGATTATCATAACGTGGAAACGAGGACGAAAGATGCGCCAAAATGCATCCTTTGCGACGTCATCAAGACCACGCCTTGTTTGAAAAATCGGGCATTTTAAAAAAATAATTAAAAAATAACTGTTGGGGAAAATGAAAGTATTTTCTGGGTCCATTTTTTTTTCTTATGCTTATTCTAATAATTTCAGTGACAATAAATACTACTTTTGACTGAAGGAAACAACCCCATTGCTATTTAAAAAAGGTTTACCTGTCACGTGAAGGACGCTAGTAGATATCAGTTTTAGATTAACCAGTTGCAGCATATCTTCCGAATGTGTTTCTTAACTACTTTTTTTTTAAATTTCCTATTAATCATTTTTTTTTAGTTTGGTATCAAAATGAAAACAAATAATCAGCCATTCTACAGATAATCAAACACTTTGTTCTGCACTTGACAGCTCTAGATTTTATTTTAGAAATAATAGTACCTGAAAAATGTAAAAAACAATTTTTTTTTTGCCTTAGAAGTCACACATAAGAGTGTGATTTCTAAGGCAATTTTTTTTATATTGCACGTTTGTAACATGCAGGACAAAATTTCTTCTTTTCCGTGGGGTGTTCATCGGAGACTTAATTCTCAGAACTTGTTTCAGAAGCAGGAAAAGTTGTAGAAAATGTAATCCACAATATTTTTTTGGCTTAGAAATAACTCATAAGTATGAGCTTTCTGGAGCAAAATATGTGTGCATACTGTGCGTTTTGAGATAAACATAGTGTTGTCACGTGCAGGACAAAATGTTTTATTTTCCGTGGAATGCTCATCGTCGACTTAATGCTTGGAATTTGTGCTAGAAGCAGGAAAAGTTGTAAAAAAAGGTAATCAACAATAATTTTTTGTCTTAGATATAACACATAAGTGTGTGTTTTCTTGGGCAAAAAATGTTTGTGCATTATACGTTTTGAAATAAAGCATAGAGTTGTCACGTGCAGGCCATTTTTTTTTCTTTTCCGTGGAATGTTCATCGTAGACTTAATGCTTGGAATTCGAGTCTGAAGCAGGAAAAGTTGTAGAAAATGTAATCAACAATATTTTTATGTCATAAATAGCAAATAAGTGTGTGATTTCTTAGGCAAAATTTTTTTTGTGTGTTACACGTTTACAAATAAAGCATAGAGCTGTCATATGCAGGACAATTTTTTTTTATTTTCCGTCGAATGTTCATCGTAGACTTAATGTTCGGAATTTGTGTTTGAAGCAGGGAAAGTTGTTTTTTTCTTCCAGTAAAATGTTTTCCTTTTAAAAAGTAAATCAAATGCTTAGTTCTGTGAGCAGTTTTATGTAATCAATTGATTCATACCTATATGTTATCAAAAACCTTTAAAACCACCAAGGAGAACAAATTACATAAAAGCAGTATTTTATTTTTGGTTCACACATTAGAAATTCTTCTTCTGAATGCTTGTAGACCAGCAACAAATTACCTTTTTCTTCAGTAAAAAAGTTTTACCATCTAAACGTAATTCCCAATGCATAGTCTTGTGTGCAGAATTGTAAGCAATCAATCGATTTGAATGTATATATTACCAAAATGTTTTTAAAACATCAAGTGCCAGCAAATTATATATTAACAGCACTTTATTTTTACCAAGGAAAAGCAAATTCAATACAAGCAGCGCTTTATTTTTGTCCCACTTATTAGGAATTATTTTTCGTCTAAATGTTTGTGGGTCACATTACCATTTTTTGGTAGAAAGTTTTACTCTTAAAAAGTAATTCAAATGTACAGTAAATTCTATGTAAGTAGGTAGTTAATAGTTAAAAAATCGCTAAAACCACCGGGACAAACAAATTACATACAAACAACGCACCATTTTTATTTCACGCATTAGAAATTCTTCTTCTGAATGCTTGTAGACTAGCAACAAATTACCTTTTTTTTCAGTAAAACTGTTTTACAATCGAAAAGTAATTCCCAATGCACAGTCCCCCGAGCAACTGTCTCAAACACTATCGAGATAGTTGATGAACAAAGGCTTCTGTCCCTCAATCAAGAACATCTCAAGCTATTGGTGAAATCATGCATATTCATACGATCCACTCCAACACGCACAACGTTCATTAAGAGCTCTCAGTTCAAATGCCACGCTTTCCGATTTGACAAACAGCCTTAGTTCCCCACAACTGAAGTTATGTCTGTAAAGTATTTGTCTGTGTGCTTGATACACTGGACATAATTTTGACATAATTGCATGTGAGAGAGCACTATATTAAAGGTTAATGGGGATGCATAATTATCTGCAATGGAGAATTAGTCTTGATTTAGGGTTAAGTCCATTACTAGATGAAGACGAATTGTTTATTATTGTGTCTAAAAAGGAGTGGTGAGGTTAGAAAAATACACAATTCAGTAGAGTGTCGTTTATCCGAATCTGTTGGATCCGGATCTACAGATGATCCAGATCAAAATTGTAGATTGTAGTTATTTTGATTTGAGGTAGAAAGAACGTAAATATGTACACATCGCTAAACATTCGCTTTTTAGCGGCAGTTCAAACGTCACTCGTGTTTGGAGACAGTGAATTAGTTCTTTGTTGAGAAATAATGCTAAAAAATGTACTTTTTAATGTTTTATAGGTAATTATATGTAATTTTGTTACAAAATATGTTTATTTTATTATTTTTTTAAATTGTAATAGCCTGTCGATTTAGGGATTTGTTCCGTTTATTACAAATATTCCCAGGATTGTCCGAATTTTAGATTTTCCGGATTGCATTAGGTCCGGTTGTACTGCACATGGACAGGTTTTTGAACTATACAAACTCTATGTCTCGCAAAGCAAAGAGAGGGGAAAAAAAACATATGTTTATGTAGAAATATTGTAGCAATGTAGAAATCTGCTTCGTATTATTTAGCAGCATTAGCTATGACCAGAGCTTTCAATGTTGACAAAATACATTGCGATTGCGTCACTAAATAATTCTTAGCTTGCTTTTTGTTGCTTCAAAAAGGCTTTTCCTTGCATTGAAAAACCTTAAAACGTTTATGTTTGGCAAGATAGTTTAAATTTTGGTAGCACAGTAGTAATATTACCACCGACAAAATTTTTTTTTGCTAAAAATATGAAATGAAAAAATTTGGAATCTTCGTAAAATTTAAACTTAAGAACTCTAAAACATGATCAAACACGTAAAATAAATACGTACTATTTCTTTACAGCTTGATTTTTTTTTTTTGAGTAATTTATCAATAATTAAACTTTTCTCTATGACCGTTAAGTAGTGCTATTTTTTTTTAATTTTAGGCTGATTAGCTGAAGACATTTTTTTTTAATTTTGCTCTTTTTCATTTGTATGTTTTTGAACTTTCCACCCTTTCTTCATCATGCACCTAATACATAGTAACAAATAATGAAATATCATTATTAAATGTATTATTTATTTCATAAAAAATAAAAATAAATAAAAATGAAATTTCAATAGGAATGATTTTGATACGTTAAGCAGTTATGTAAAAAATAAAACATGTTGAAATTTCTGCAATTTTACGCAACAAAAATTAAAAAATAAGTAAATGAATAAATAATCTATTACAAAAAATGCTTATCATATTCTTTTGGGGGTGAAATAAATTAATAATCTGGTCTGCACTGAAAATTCTATGCTTTTTGAAGTTTTGTAATTGGTTTACAACGGCTTTTGTTAAGTTTTGTAATTAATAATTCAAAAATCGTTAAAGCAAAAATACATCATCTTCAGTTAATTTTAAGTGATTGCAGTTGCGGCAAAATTTTCTTTGAATGCTTAACTAAAAAAAAAGGGATCATTTCTTTTCAGCTAAGCATTTTAATTTATTATTTTTTTAAAATTAATGTCATCAATTAAGCTAAAACTCTGTATGTAATAATTATCAGCAATAACATTTCTCTTCTAGAAAGACTTTCCACGTATCTTTATTCTTTCAGAACAGTGAAAAATACCAAAAATTCTTTTCACAAAAACGGAGAACTTTCAATGCAAGTTCATTTTTGGAATTGAAAAATTCATGTCACCTTGATCTACTATCATTCAGGGAACTTTCAGTCTTTACATCTGCAACAAAATTTCCTTTAAATGTTTAACTGAAAAAAGGGACTTTTTTTTTCCACTTGGAAGAAAGAAACGTTAAAGAAATTTCTTAAAGCGAAAATTCCTTCCTTTGGGGACAAGAGGTTAAAACCAAAGAAGAAATTTTGAAATGCTAATAAGAGGGAACTTTTAACTTTTACTTTTATTGAATAAAAAAGTTCCTAAGTCCATTCTGTTAAAAGTTGAAATTTTTAGAGGGAAGCTGGAGATATTCCCAGCAAGTGGCTTTAACTGAATGTCTAAAAAAGACAGAATTTATAGAATAATTTATGAATTAAAACCAAAATCTTTCTACTTATTGCTTATCAATAAAAAAATAAATAAATAAATGAATAAATAAATAAAATGAATAAACAAATAAATAAAATAAATAAATAAATAAATAAAATAAAATAAATGAAAGTTTTTCTTCAAAAATCGCAGTATAGGTTTATTATCTTTTAATTACTGGTATATATACTTCAATATTACTCAAATTAAAGAAATAATAAATTATTTTTTGAAAACAACTTTTCATTAAAATTGTAGTTTTATTATTTTCTTTCTTTTTTTTTCGAGGCTCTTGTAGTTAACTTTTAGAAAGTACTAACTAAATTGCTGTTTTCTCAAGAGAAAATGATAATAAACTTAATATTTGAAGTGTCGAAATGATTACTTCCAAATAAAGTAAGAATTTGTTAATACTTTTTTTTTTCTTTTTTTTCCTTTTTATCATTATTATTATTTTTTAATACTTTGTTCAATTGTAAAAATGGATCCATCAAATGTTTTTTAAAAAATGACGAATGTTAATTTTAATAAAACAAGTGGCTTGTAACAATGTTTTACCCCTCCCTCCTCCTCAATGTTTATGAAGAATAAAATGTGAGTTCCTTTAAAATAATACTTTCTTATTTCTAAGTACCTAATGTCTTATCCTAAGTACCTATCAGAAAGAACGTTTAGAAGAAAACAACCTTTGGAAAAAAATTGTTTTCAACGAAAATTTGTTATAGCTTTGCGGAAAATTAAACCGAGATAAATTTGATATTAGAAGGAGTTTATTTTAAATAAAATTTTGGTTCCAATTACAAACGAAATTAATGTGAATGGAAGAAAAACTAATCAATAATACAAATATTTTTTTAACATGTGAAAAAAAAGGAAAAGACAAAGGTTTTTTTGAAAAATAAAATCGTATACATATATTGTGTATGATTTACGGATATGTATAATTATTATTAAAGATGTGATGGAACAAAATTTAGTTCCTTTTAAAAAGAAAAAATCAAAATTAGAAGAGAAAAAAAACAAGAAAGGGAAAAAAGAAAAGAAAATCAGAACTCGTTTGTATATTTTGATAAAATGTATACAACACGAGTAAAATTTTTCGATTATTTTTTTTAAATATCTTATCACAGAATGCATTTTTGACAGAGATATCAGCAGTTTATTTAAAAAAAATAGGAACACAAAATTTTTATTTACAGTAAAAATGTCTGATAACGTTTGAGTAAACACGCATGAATAAAATGCCCTTTAATTAAACCATAAACTTGTAGAAGCTCGTTATTTCGAACATGCTTAAAACGAATTACAGCTAAAACGAACTACATTGCTTGTAGTTCATTGTTTTTTGGATGAGACGAACTACAGTTGAGAAAACGTCATTTTGAAGGTCCAGTTGAGGTCGTTTTAAAAACTTTCGATTTCTGTTGAATTCAGAATCAAGAACTTTGTTAACAAATAAACAAATCCGCAGTTCCGCATACCAATATGGATTTCATAACACTGAATATTACAAATCTTCGGTATCATGTTATTTCACATTCTAGTTTTCATTGGTTGAAATATAGTTATTTCATTTTGAAGTGAAAGCTCTATATACTAAAAAAAAAAAAATAGTGTTAGGAATTTCCAAATATATTAAGTTCATGGGCTATCCCGCAAAAAAGTCAACCGCTTGATCCGCATGTAACGGTTCATATATTTTCTTAAAAAGTAATAATTTTAAAGGGTAATGACAAAATTTCTTGCTTAAGAGATAACACGTTTGTTCGTAATTTATTAAGCAGAAAAGATGTGCTCATTAATACTTTAAAGTATTACTTTGATGACATATATGAGGTGTCACGTGCGGAACAAAATGATCGTTTTCCATGTAATTGCCCTAATTCGTTTTAATTGTCAACTTTCAGGCTAATTCCAACCAAAAGTATGTGGAATTTGTCATTGACAATCCGTGTTTTGCTCTTAGTATGGATACAAAATATAAAACTTAACGTGAAAATAATAATAATAATAAATTAATAAATGAAGACACTAATAAAATAGTTCAAGTTAAATAGAAGTTTTAACACGTCATTATTAACCTGAACAAAATGATGGCAGCTATTATTTAAGAGCATTCAGTAATCAAACAGCATTTGTCTCACTAAAAATACCCCTCATTTTTAATCATTGATAAAAAGAACGGAATTTAAAATTGACGGACATGAAGAAAAATCTCTGTCTCAAAATATATAAAAAAAGTGTATAATCATAACGACCTCCAATCACAATGCATCACAAGCATTGAAAAAGTCAAAAATTGCGTCAAAAAATAAAAACGTCAAAAAAAAAAAAAAAGGGGCAAATTATGGTTAATTGTATTTGTCACTTTAAAAAAAAAATACAATCCCTTCTCCCTTGAAATTCTACTACACCCTGGTGGTGCCCGCCTCCCACGTTGAGCATTCCTGTTCTAGGGGTGTTTTTAAACTGTTGTAGAATGAAAATAATATCGTGAAAGGACCTTTATTTCAAGAAGTAAAGATTCACCAAGCAAAATAAAATTATTAAAGAAAAGTGCCAAAACAATTAAAGGAGTTACGACGTGTTTGAGTGAGAAATATACACTATACGAAACATAAATGTCTGTGTTTTAATCAGTGAAAGTTTTTTTAATCAAACAATTGTAATAGTAGAAATACGTGAAATACACCGCCAGCTCAGTCATTTCCAGCCGAGGTTGGCGGTGTATTTCACGTATTACGGGCGGTAATTTACTGAATACTTGTAATAGTGTTTAAAAAAAAAATAATTCGGCAAAAGCTTACAAAATTGAAATTCTACCGTAAAAAAGAAAGAAAGAGAGAGTTGAAGTGGGGGAAGAGTAGTTTCACAGATATTTTTAGAAGCACTTTTCCTTAATAAGTTTATTTACAAAAAATGAAAACAATTGCATACACTCCTATAATAGAAGCAAAAAGAAAAATAATAAGAAATGATTACAAATATCTTCATATTTGTCAAACTTTAAATCTGGACGAGCGCGCAAAGAGATGAAACTGCTCAATGAAGTGGAAGAAAGAAGGAACTATTTTTGAAGACAAAAAGCGATGAGTCTCGTAAAGCCACCCAGACAAAAGCAGCCACTCCTATCCTTCAGCAATGCCCCAAAGAGCAACTGTAAAACTTCCACTTGATGCGCTAAGTTCAACACTGCGCGAAAATTCTTCTCGCACAGGAAGCGTTAGATGAAGGATCGTTGTAAAGTTCTTCCTAGAAGGGGGTGTGGGAGGCCCACAAAGTTCTCCCCATTTCCCCCGCAATACCTTTAACAATTGATCTACGCTTCAGATCTTACAATTTTTTTTTTCGTGTTATCGAATTGGACATTTGGACACCGAAATTCAATTGAAAAGTTTTGTCACAATCCTAAGATGTAGTTCGTTAAGAACTTCTCCGTTTTAACAATTCTTCCGATCCAGGTAGGACAAAAACGGTTAAAAAAAATGCCTGGTTCTGGAGATGGTCACTTTGCTTCTTTTCAAGTCTTCTTACATCTTTTCTTTAACTTCAAAGTTCTATCACATCTTATCATCGATCTGGATTGGCCATCAGGACCCACCCACAAAAGTTGAGCTGCTTTTGATGCATAACATAAAAGAAATGGTTACTCGTTGAAATGTTTCTTTCCCATTTTGTACTCCAACAAGTTCTCCTTCTTCTAGGTACTATAAGTGTTACAAGTTCTTTCAAATGACATTCTTTTATTTTACCAACTAGCACTTCCTTCTTTTTCTCTAGACGTGGAAATTTATTTTACTTCGCCGTTGAAAACCTTTATATTGTTTTTTAGAAATAAAGTATGGGAGTATAACTGATACTCTTTTTTCGTAATTAAAGGGAAAAAACGAGCAGAGCAATTGAAATTTTAATGTAAAGTATTTGAAAAGTTTTTTAAAGTTTATAGTGCACCGCTAAAGAGAAGAAAATGCTTGATTGAATCACGTTTTAGGGATTCATTTACAACGTTTGAGAATCAAGGAGAGCAGTACAATATTTTAGAAGAATAATTTTTGTCGAAAAATGGGATGAATATTGTCTAAAGTTTCGGTTTATATACCGTTCATAATCAAATACAGAGAAATTCTGTTAAAAAGAACTTCATGGAACCAGAATTTGTTTTGTTGAAACGAGAATTTAATTAAAATGAAATTCAAACAACGTAATGACAGTTAAAATTATACCAAATGTTCATTTCATGAAAACAGATATTTCGTTATATTGGAAAATTCGCTGTAATGAGATTTTACTTTAATTTCTTTTTTAGTTACAAGTGTTTGGATGTACTAACTAAGTGCTGTTAAATCAAGCAGTTTAATAAAGTTCCTAAAACGATATTTCGTTATATTTGTATTCGCTGTAATAACATTTTACTGTGTGTGTTTTTTTTTTAATTACAAGTGTTTATTTGTACTAAGTGCTGTTAAATAAAGCAGTTTAAACAGTTTAGTAATGCGTTAAACATTTTGAGCTAAAAAATGATTTTTCTGCATTTAGGAATGCTAAGGTAACGTTTTACGTTGCTTATTCGTTCAATATATCGGTTAAGAGTGTTCCATAGAAAACGAATTGGATGATATCAAGAGTTTTCTAGAAAAAAAAACCTTTTTTGTAATGTTTTTTGTAAATGTTTTGAACAATAATTAATTTAAAAAAAGGAGTAAGAAGATTCACTGCTGGGAATCAAAGAATTAAATTTCAAAAATGAAAGAAAAAACTTCCTTATGAGCTTAAAATATTCTGGCATTTACTGAACAGCTTAATTTTTCAAAATGTAGAAATGCTATTTTATAGTATGTTAATATAGTATGAATTTATTTAACTTTAAACTGAAAAATTATACTTAAACTGATTTTTACCCTCGGTTATAGAAAAAAAAGTACCAATAGAAAAGGTTGAACCAAAATTATTACCCGATCATAAATACTTCAAGGTATTGATCTCTCAAATTAAAAACATATTTAAGCTTTTCCTATCAGAAAGAATAAGTAAAATAGTGACATTATTTGAAACATATAAACTATGTTCTTTCAAACCATCTAGTTTCAAAAAGTTCAAAAAAATAATTCTTAATAAAAAAATTACTTAATTTGCGATGAATTATTTCTGTTCTTCTTTTAAAAATTATTGCCTTCATTTTATTCATTTTTTTTTTCGCGTAGTTAGTGCATGGCTCATTGATGCAAAAAAAGAGACATTTTACTTTACCATTGCGCGCAAAACTTTATTCTTACACTCAAAAGAAAACTTATCAATCACTGAAACCTGAGTAACGTTTCTTCGCTGACTTGCTTTACTTTACTTTGAACTCGGAAAATATTTCCACCAAACCGTGCATTTCTGAAGAAATAAAAAAAAAAAAAAAAACAGAATGTTTGCGGGGATAGGGGAATCTTTATCATACGCGTTCTTTCTTCGTTCTGTTTATAAATAAGTAGGAAAAAAAATCTACATCTGACGTTTCTTTAAAAACGTGGAATATATGGCGATCTATGCGATCGCGTCTTTTAAACATCTACAATTCGAGAACAACTTTACTAAGTGACTTGCAAGTCTCGAAATTTATTTCAATCTGTAGTGATGTTGTTTTTTTTCTTACTTACGACAAAAATTTCTAACAAAGTAAACATACGAATGCTTGAGATGCTAGAGTGTTTGAAAACATTTCTTGGTAGATGTTTCTTGTCCTTATTTAAAATCTCTATAACAAACTTCATTTGTATTCCAGCAAATCTTTGATATTGGAAAATTCCTTTTACAAAAATAACCTTTCTGGATATATTGAATAGATAAGTAACGCAAAAAAATTTCTAAGCATTTCTTAAATTTTAAGACTTGAAAATGAAATTTTGGCGAAAAAGCAAATTTTACTACGAAACGTAAGATATATTTTATTATCACTCCTTTCAATCGTGATTTTTTAAATCGTTATCGCTTCGTGTTGCACCTTAGGAGTTAGAATGTAATCATTAAAGATTGAACTGATAGTTTGTGCTGGTGAAGTACTTTTTTTTTTACGAAATGGGATTTGTAATATCAGAATATGAATATGTGTTATATACATTTCTATGAGTAGTTTTTTAGTATTTTCAAAACAGTTTACTTAACTACCAAATAAATAAAGCTTTTTTTTTTCCAACTGTATAATTTTACTCCTCTCCACCCTCCTCCCACTTTTAACCCAGAAGTTCAAACCAATTTATTCTTCTGATCTGAATGCGACCTTTGAATTTAACATCGTCCAGATTTTAATCCATTGTTATAACGATAAATAAGGTCAAAACATGAGTAGTTGACTCAAGAAACGAGCTGATGTGTGCATCACATGACTTCCTGTTACACCAATTTAATGTTATTTCCCCATTATTGGCAATTTTAATGGGATTCAATAGCGAACTCTCTGAATATCACCAATAATAGCCAAATCGAAACCAGATTTTAAAAAAAGTCACCAAATTTGTCGCCAAGTTGGTGACAAAACTTGGCGACCAAAAGCCTGGTGATATATTGCCAAGTGTCCGCCAAATTATAACACCACTTGAGTTTGCACCGAAATTAACAATGATTTCCCCCAAAAAGGGGTAAAAGACCCCTTTTGAAACATTCGAATGCAATCAAAAAGGGAGGTGCATAGCTAGACCCTACTGGGAGTCTACGTACTAAATTTCAACTTTCTAGGACATACCGTTCTTGAGTTATGCGACATACCATACGCACATACGCACATACATACATATCTACATACAGACGTCACGAGAAAACTCGTTGTAATTAACTCGGGAATCGTTAAAATGGATATTTCGGGCGTCTACACGTTCTTCGGTCTTAGGTGCACGTGTGGTCCGGTCGAAAAAAAAAAAAAAAACTCAACATTTATTCGGGGGTGAGCAAAATGGAAATTAAGGTCGATTTTTGAGTGAAAATTTTTTCACGAATACAATACTTCCTTTTTTTTGTAAAAGGAAGTAAAAATAAAATAACATGAAGTGTCAAAAGACCATCGAAGAATAAGCTAAAAGGTTCACCATTTGATACTTTTTCAATTTTTGTGTAATATTGTAGTTTCTCTCGTCAATTATTTTTTTTTCTTTATAAATGCTGTTTTAACCTTATACATTTGTTTTGTAAAAAGAGCATTCTCGAGATGCAATTTCTTTAGTTTCAGAGTAGCAAAACATAAAAACAGATACAAAATACAAGCATAAACTTATTCGGCTGCTCTTTTAGAAAAACAAGAAAGAACGAACTATGAAGAAAGCATTACAAAAGGATTTTTTTTTTTTTCAATTTAAAGTTACATCACTAAAATCTTACTACGATTGCTCGCTGTTACACGTTAAACAAATTATTGCATCTGAAAATAATTTTCCTAAAAGCTTAATTCACCGGCACCCGTTTACAGCGAAGCCTTCTGTAGCGAATTTATGGCTGCCACGTAATAGTTACAACTCCCCATCACGTTTCACACTGTATTATTGTAACGAAATTCGTGTTTGGTCCTTTCGACTTCGCTATAAGCGGAAACGACTGAATACTTTGTCCTGAGAATATTCCTTTTTTTGAAATCTCCACCATACTACCATAATTTTCATTGAAAAAGCTGTAAATGGGGTTGTTTCATTTAGTCAAAAGTTCTACTTTTAGTCACTGAAATTGATAGAACGAGTAAAAAAAGTAACATGGACCCAGAAAATACTTTCATTTTCCCAACAATTATTTTTTTAAATATTTTTGTAAGTGTCCGATTTTGAAAATAAGGCGTGGTCTTGATGACGTCACAAATGATGCAATTTGGCGCATCTTTCTTTCGAGTTTCCACGTTATGCTAATCAAGAAGCGAATTAAATATTGCGTTCCACGCTTGCTATCAACCCTATCGTTGCCAATACACGTGAGTAAAGATGCGAATTAAATATTTTTCTCCATGAATGGCAACACTGAATGGCACTTCATCATTTGTGATGTCATACGACAGAAACGTAAAAAATAAAAGCACACCGATTCAATTATTTTTTTTTTTAAATATTAAACTTGAACAAATTATTTAAAAAATGATCAGGTCCTATATTTTTAAGCATGCTCTTTCAGAAAAAAATACCTTTAAAATTTTGGAAACTACCCCATTGAGAGAGCTTTTAATTTATCAGTTGACTTATGGCTGTCATTAGTTCCGTCAATGGTTTGTTCTATTTTATCTTAATACTGTTTTTTTTTTCCTTTTTTTCGTTTTCTCTTTTTTCTTTCTTTTAACGTTGACTGATGAAGTATTAAGAGGACTATAAAAAGTCATTCATTAAAACTACCTTTGAATGTATAGTTATTTTTGCATATCACATCCACTATGTTGCAAAATAAATTTTTAAATAATAGGTAATGAAGAATAAAGTTAGTTGGCAATTTTAAGCCCTATAGGATAAGATAATAGTGAACTAGATGATAAATTAAAATAAAATATTCAGAAGAATTGAGCACAAGGTAAAAGACTCAAGTGTCTGATATGTTGCCTTAATTTAGTAATATAAGAAACTGCTATTAAATTTAATTGCGTGCCACGTACGTATCCACGATTTAATAAATTCATTGATAAAAACATTTTTTGCTGAAATTTTGAAAACCTTAAATTTGAAATTAAAACTACCTTTCAATGCATAATTATTTTTGCATATCACATCTACTATGTTGCAAAATTAATTTTCAAATAATAAGTAATGAAGAATAAAGTTAGTTGGCAATTTTAAGCCCTACAGGACTTAAATTCATTAATAAATATTTTTTCGCGAAAATTTTGAAAACTATAGAGCATAGAATATATAATTTTCAAAATATTTTTCTTTGGCATTGTAAGATTTTTCAAGAATGACCTACATACCTTTAAACACGAAAACCTTTTACGACAGGAGTCTGATAATATACTGTTCGATGAAAAACCAGTACTTTTTTTTTACATTTTAACCAAGCCGAAATTGATGATTAATTGCCTCATTTCTGATAGTTTGCCGCATGTTCGGAAAATTAAAATTAACAGAATAATATTTTTTTCTTTTATAAAATTATTTTATTTCAAATGTGTAAATGCTGAAAAATAATTTTAAATATGTGAGCTCTAAAACACAATTCATTTTGAAATGAATTTAAAATTAAAGATAGATTTTTTTCTAACCAACTTTAAAGTAATTAGAGCTCAAAAAGGTGCAAACGTAGTTCAGCATTTCTTAACATTATTGCAGAAACGTGAATTTTTTTTACGTTAAAATTGATTTAATTTTAATTCCTTACTTAATTTCTGAAAAAAATAACGAAACTTTTTTGAGAAGGTTATTTGTTTTAAAACTATGATCGCTTAAAATTTATGTGTAAATATTTGTTTAAAAAAACATCTTGTATATTTCATGTGACCAAATAACGTTGCGAGAAAAATTATATGATTGAATATCAATTATTTTTCGTAATAGTCAAAAATGATGATAGCTAATACAATAATAATTATAATAAAACAGTACTGATAATGACTAATAAGAATTACTTGTGAAAAAAAAACCATAATTGTTGGCGACGAAAATATTATTGCGGCGGGGTCCAAAGTACTAATTATTGTCACTAAAAATTTTAAATTACACCTGGAGAATGTTACTAAAGAGACGAAAGTTCTGTAGACATTTTTGTCATAGCATGTACTCCAAAATGCAGTGTCGCAGTCGGAGTGGTTTTTATTTCAGGAGTCAGAGTCGGAGTTTATAGCTTTACCACCGTTTTCTTAGTTCTACTCTCAAACTCTTTTGAGCTGCGAACAGGTAAAAATTTACGGAAAGTTGTGACTGACCGCTGAGACTCTATTATTGGTAAAATATATATGTAGGATGAAAAATAAATAAATAAATAAAAATAAAATTGAAAGAAAGCTTTACAATGCATTAAAAAAAATGATGCTTAAGTTTTTTGTTTTCATTATGATACACTTTCAAGTAGTAATATTTAAACATAACATTTTTTTTTTCATTATGATATACTTACAATTAGTAATATTTAAACATAAAAGTCCGAAGTTTTCGGAACTGTTTCAGGTACTAATTGATGCAAGAATAGTAAAAATTATAAGAATGTTAATTGCATAAGTCTGTATAACAGTTGCATGTTAATTATATAACCATAGACTATAGTGTCTGCATTAGGTATCCTGAACAAAAAATAGGAAATTAAGAAAAAGGATCAATTCAATCTGATCAAATATAATTAAGTAATTGGTTTTGTTATTAGTTTAGATTCGTCGTACAGTTTTAATTTATAAATCCTATTCGCAAGTTGATCATTTTCACACATTTAAACTTTAACCTCGTCCATGATATAAAAATACATCCCATAGGCGATGACGCAACCCCCTCAAATGTCACTTAGCACTCCGAGAAACATTACGTCCCCAAAGAATGAGATAAAAACGCTTTCAAATTAACTCCCTAAAAATTTCACTGCACAGTCTGCGCCATGGGTATCCCTGCATAATATTATATTAACTCGGAATACTATAAGGAAATCACAGTGCCAGGGATTATATCATTTGCACTAAATTAGTACACTTCAAACCCTAGAGATGGCGCTGAAAGTATCTCTGCTTCTCCTACATTTGCGAAAAGTGAAAGCCCAAATAAAACGTTTCTCTGTTAGAACTTGTAAGAAAGTATCTTCCGTAACATAATGGTCCATTTCTTCTTTTCCTGCCTCTTCAGTTCACACCCTCCTGAACAAAGAAATAAGGAGGATAAGACGTTTCACTTCCCTCCTTCCAAGAGAGTTGTCTTCCCCCCATTTTGTGGCACTTGATTTAGAGGCGGGGGCATCTAACCCTTTAGTTGTTGTCACTTCCGGTCTTTTGAGGGCGCCTATTGTAGTCGCGCTATAGGCACGCGACCAAGTCAAATTCCTGCATTTGCATACTGAGTTAAAAAGCCCCCGTACATACGTCACACGGATACTTGCTTGTCAACTATACTTGTACGAATGTATGTACTGAAAGGGGGGGGGGTGTAAATTTTTTCTTCTTTTGCTTTCATATGGTGGAGGACGATTTCTCTTTCTTCTTTTCCATCCTAGCTCCTTTTAAAAAGTGCGTTAAACTAATTTGATTTTGGAACTTTTGAAAAATATTTTGCGCGATGCCGTTAAAGATTAAATTATCGATACAAATTGGATTGAGACAAAAGTTACATTGTTTTAAGTATCATATTTTGTTCTGAAACATTGGGAAAGATTAAAAGTATTCGTCTTTATATTTCTGTGAAAAATTAAGTTATGTCCTCTTTTTGAGTTTTTTACTTTTGTTTGAAATGTTCTTATATTAAGTAAAGATCGAAATAGTTTTCGAAAAGTATTCATGTATAGTTTTGAGAAAAAATGTTAGCAGCAACTAAAATTTTACATTGGATTACACTCATAAAAGGTAAAATGAAGAAACTTCAAAGATTTGTCATTTGAAAAACGAGAAAACTCATAAATCCGACACTTTTCTGGTGTGAAGTATACACATAAAGGGCGTGCAAATAATTATTAATTACTCTTTTAAGCAAGTGACTTAATTTCAAAGATTTATGACGAAAAGGGAAAAAAATTCAAAAGATGGAAATTAATATTTTGAAATTATTATGCTGCTTAGACTAAAATATAGAAATTGAAACATTTATAACGTAAAATACTTTCATAAGAAAAAAATATAATATAACGTTGCAATTTCCATGAGAAACTTTCTATTCGGATTAGGTGGGTAAGAGTGAAACGCTGCTAAAATTTACCGCTATTTCTGTATGCTATATTAGAAAACACTTTTACGACAGAAATAAAATTTAAAAAAAAAAAAAAGAAGTTTGAGACTGATTCATTTACTTAAGGAATTTAAAGATAAAACTATTTTACCTTAAATTATTCATTGTTATAAGGGCAAATATCCTTTCTCTTACATTAATGATACAAATTTGTTTAAGCTAAAAAAATTTTCATCGAAAAAAAGAACATTTTGAATGAAATTCAGGAAATATTTTGAAATCATAATACATTTTTATGTCAAAACATAATAATAAAAGTAGGTATAGTGATAAATATGCATGTTGCATTATGAAAAACATTGTAATACTAGGAAGAGGTGATTTTCCCCCGATAAATAATATACATCACTTTTCTGTTAGAATATTTTGTAGCATTCGAGCTGAAAAGCAGGCAAAATGTGTCATCAACTCTGTTCAAGATGTTTTGAAAATAGTTTTTGCGGCCCAATTGCAAAAGCGTTAAATATAAAAACTCCTTATAAAATTCTAGAAATTTTTACCTTAACAAATTGATATATTTATGAAAAATTTTTTTTATGAAGAAGACATCTTACTTCAATTTAATCTTGCTTCTTAAGTGAACAAAGAATAAGGTTCTTAAAATCAAAACATTGCATTATGAGAAAGATTGTTTCATTATATTCAAATATTCACTTATCGTAAATATTTCCTACATCGATTGGATATTTGACTAGAGTAAATATTGAAATAACTTGAACTGTTTTGAAATTCCTATTAGATTTTCTTTTATCGCAAAGAAAAGATTTGGTTTTGTGATGCTTCGATAAAAAATTAAACTTCAACTTAAAATTAAAATGATATACATCTTGAAATTGCTAGCGAAAGCTTATCAGAAAATCTGCAAATTGCTGCGTGTTATGCGGTAAAAACCGAAATAAATTCATCGAACATTATTATTTTTACAGCAGTAAAAGTGATTCGGGCATTTAATATTAAACATATAGTAATTTCTTTTACTTATGAAATAATTATTTTACAATGTGTGCAGTCTTTTCAGTCTTTAAAAAAGAAACTAAATCTCAGAACACTATTTTTTAGAGCATTAAATCCAATTTGGGCTTCTTTTGCTAAACTTATAATAGGGGCTGTTCCGAAATGATGTCACGCTTTGAGGGGGGGGGGGGGAGAATCTATCCCAGTAACCATATTCCCTATAACTCTATCGCTATTACGTGTGCACTGTGGAGAGAAGAGAAATATAGGAAACATGGTTATCGTGAAAAATTTTCTATCAAATTCCTGAAAAAAAAAAAAAACTTGATTGGGGGTGTTTTTCCATGTGACCTTCGTCATGGGAACAGTAGTGTGAGGGTAGAAATATGCTCTACTTATGCCAGATTTGCCGCTAATACGTTCCTTCCCTCCACAATGTACGTGATAGCGACAAAGTAATAGGTACTATGGTTATTGTGATAGATTCTATATCACGGAGGGGGGGGGGGGCAGAATTCATGAATTTGCGATAGTATGTGGCAATACGTAAGGGGGAGGGGGTGCGGCGACAAGAACTGTGACATCGCCCGTTCTGGTCGAATAAAACTTTTTTGTAGCAATATGCTTATGTAATAAGGCGTGACAAGTGACAAGGGGAAGTGAGGGGTAAGGCGAAGTGTGCTGCCGTGTGCAGGTAACCGGCAGTGTCTGCAGAAATGAGTTTTACGAGATGTTCGGAGAAATGCGTGATGAATTCAATGCAAACAATAGGAAAATGATGGAATTAGACGTTTCTTTCGCTCCTTTTTTTCAGCGGAAATCAAATAAGCGAGCTTGTACAATAAAGATAACGTACAATAAATGACAAAAATGCAAAAAAAAAAAAAAAAAGGGAAAAAGGAAAAATTTGCAGTTGCTCTCCTTTACCTGCACACGGCATTGTGAGACTTTGTGACGAAAGGAAAAGGTCGAATGAATATTTTGGAAAAAATGAGACATCAGTTATAGACCAGCCATTTTGCTTTGTTTTGTTTTGTTTTGCTATTGAAATTAATATTTTTCAATGTGTTTAATCACTCCAGTCATTGAAATAATTTAAAGAAAAGTCTGTCCAGAACTAAAAGAGACTACTTTCAGCAGCCTTATCTCCTTTGCTCACTCTTGGCTGTCTTAAGCTTTAAATCATTTCAAATATATCTCTTTCACAGTTAAAACTATTTTTGAAAACTAAGTAGTAGGTACGTACGTGGAAAGGAAGCAAGTTGATGTCAAAGCGATATCAATGTCATTTTTTGGAACTGTTAAGCATTTTGTTTCAATGAATTCCAAATATTATTATTATTTTTTAAAAACTGGAATACTTTTTAATTCAAATTTATTCTCACAATATGTAAGTACATATGAGAAAAAACTATGCAGATTATACTACAACTATAGAGAACAGATTATGCTGCAAAATGCTCCCCAAAGTTAAAGTTGCATAATAAGCAAAAAAATATTTATAAATGAAGAAAATTAAATAAATGAATGAAAAAATAGAAAAAAGGAAAATAAAATTATTACCAAATAAAGTAAGAGTGGTTTCTATATGCAATACTTTTAACCAGATAACATTGAAATAAAGTAATTTTTCCGGAAGATAGATTTTGTTTCTTAACCGTTGCCAAAAAAAAAAAGGAAAAGAAAAGAAAAATAGCATTTAATGAATAAAATATATGATAGAAAATCATAAAAACAATATTAAAACTTAAACAGTTCATTCACTTTTAAATAGCTTCTAATAACAAAACTGGATTTTGTCGTTTTGTCGTATTAAAATAATCAAAACTTCGCATTTCAATAATAATTTATATCAAAACTGATACCGTTTACAGCTTTCTTCACTTTTAAGTTCACTTCACTCGATTCTGTCAACCAAAAACTAACTTCCTCAATGTCTACGAAAAACTGAATTTAAGTTTTCATTCTTAAAAAAATATTTTCTTAGAAACAGGAAACCGAAAAAAATATTCAGAATCTGTATTAATTTTTTTTCAACTTTTTCGTACAAAAATTAATCTTTACTGTTGCTGATTTTATATTAAAATGAGTTTTCCAGTCAGAGTTGATATTAAAAAGTTTCGAAATATTCAGAATATGTCTTCAAAAATATCCAAACCTAGAAACTTTTTTTATAAATGCTCTTCGTCAAGAGCTCTTTGCAGAAAAAAAAGGGTTGAAGTAAATCACCCTTTTGATCTGGATTTATTCATGTCATGAATTTAACTATACGGTGCTAATCATAAGCGATTTTGAACTGTTCAAAAATGGAAAAGAAAATTGTTCAAACAAAGATCATTAAAAATGGCAGTGAGGCGTTCTAGCCTAGGTCTTTCGATCAAAAAACAGTTTATTCGAATTGGGAATTTTCTTCAGAACTTATAACTGGAAGAGAACAGACAGACAGATCAATTGAGACATTTATCCATCTCAAAAATTGATTTTAAACAACCATAATTTAATTAATTATTGAATTTATGTTTTCACTTTATACTGATACTTTATGATACATTAAGCCTTCTTTCATGCTTTTCTGGTTTACTTTTACGGAAAAGTAGGCTTAAAATAGCGTATACCCACTTGAAGAAATAATAATTTTCATCAGCTGAGAAGTTCAAAAGCTTCATACGAATTATAATAGCTAGTTACATAAGTTTTGAACTGAACGTACACATATATGTATTTTACACATGATAAAAGAAGAAACGGAGTAGAATATATCTATTTATCTTCTTAAAATAATAGTATTGTTATTGAAAAATCTGTTCTCGAAAGTCTGTTTCCTTGACTACTACAATATAAATACAATATCGTGCTCACTACCAACTTTAATTCGGGTTTAAAAAACATGCTAATAAGCACATACCTATAATAAACTTCATCAGTTTTCTAATTAATGTAGCGTAGTGGCAAATGTATTGTCATTTGGAGCTAATTTAGTTAAACTTCATCATAATCTAATTATCATATAACGTTTCTGAATGCTAAAAACAAGGTTCAACGATGTAGATTAGTGGTGCACCCAAAATTTTTTAAGGGTGGTTATAAACATAACCACCTATATATGTACATTAATTAGCATACTAGGATTGGAAACAAGGCCCGAAGTTTAGATTTAACTGCACCCTGTGTAGTGTCGTTTCTGATCCATACGATCATGTTAATATGATCCAACAGTTTGAAATGTATTTCGGTGAAAGTGATAAGGGGCTGTCCATAAATGATGTCACACTTTTTTCAATATTTTGACCTCCCCCTCCTTTGTCACACTTTACCTTACCCCTACTCTACCCTTGTCACACATCACGCTATTTTTCATAAACAGATTTTCATTAAAAAAAATGGTGATGTCTCACTTCTTGTAATTCCCTCCCTCCCCTATGTCATAAGCTGTCACAATTTCATGAACCCTCCTCCCCCTCAAAGCGTGACATTATTTGTGTACGTCCCTTGATGTAGACTTTTATTAAAACATTTGGAATGTTAAATCATTTTTCTAAGGTGAGCACTGGAAATGATGACATAATGCGCAGAACTCAACAAACTCACGGTAATTGCACATATTCAAACACATATGAAACAAGGGAAAAAACTGACCTTTTACGTGCAGAAGGATGTCTAGATCTTGTCAATATTGTTTCAATATATGATTCAGCACGTCAAAAAACCTACGGGTGAAAGAAGAAGGAACTTAAAAATTATAAATTGTAAACAAAAACAAAATGTTAATATGAAACAAAAATATTAGCAAAATTGGAAATTCACAAAAAGATGAGGTAACTTAATCCCCGTGTTTTTCATCACACTAGTAAGGTATCAGTTATTTTTGTTTTGATAACATAAAACACCAAGAGTGCGGGTTAGACTGTTCCATGCGCTGTATGTCATGTTATATTACTCATTAAAGAAACAAGCAATAACAATTTGTCTATAGGTATTATAGTAGGGGAATGTGGAGCAAAGTGAAATGGTGAAATATTTACTCTGCTTAGAGCGCCATCTGTTTGGTAATATTTTAAGTATGTAGTAGCAAATGTAGTCTATTCCAGTCAAAAAAAAAAAGAAAAAAAAAAACCCTCTGAAGATCGAAGCATTTGTTATCACAAGCAATTTTCAAAAACTGATTCTCGAATTGTAATATTTTGTTGTAAGTTGAAAATTATTTTTGTCATCCTTACATATACATATATATATAATAGCAAATGATCGAATACTGCTCCCTTGACGTCATCAACAATGAAACTCGCGTCACGGCATGATAACTTGATAATAATATATTTTTTAAATGTTTAAAATGCAGGCAAATGCATTATTGTGACAAGGCTGAACTGGATCCGGTAACTTAACTGTTTTACTAGTAAGACTGTCATTTCAGGGGAAGGAAGAAACGAAAAAGTGGTCAAAACTGAATGCCATCTACTGGAGTTTAGGGTCAATCCACTGGAGTTAGGGTTAACATTTCAACAATCAAGATATCATCAACAGGCAACTGCTTCGTTCTAATGTAGAAGCAATTTTCACCCATCATATCTGACTGGCGATTTTCTAGTTATCAAATATTAGAGTTCTTGTTAACATTTTAAATATTAACTCAGATCTAGTTATGTTCGGTGCACTATTTATTTAGTTACTATTAAGCTTATTTGTATTTTAAATATTTTGTACAATTAGCCAAGTGCATGCGGAGTAAAGTGAAATTGTTCGTCTCGTGTACTCATTCAATCATTTACTAAATTACTTACACGTATTCATTCAATAATTTATTTATTTTCATTCCTTCATTTAATAAGTCATTTATTTATTAAGAACATTTTTCACTCATATGTTCTTATTTATTCTCTATTTTATCCTCTTATTTATTTTAACTCATCCCATTAGTTAATTTTTTATTAGTTTATTGTTTCATTATATTTTCATTTATTCATTTACCATTTTATTTACTCATTTATTTGATCAAAACTTTTTTTTTACAATTGAATAGAAAACATTTCATTAGAAAAATATTTCATTTCTCACTTTGCCCCATAAAAAAAAGTGAAAATTTTCCACTTTTTTTTTTTTTTTTGAAAGCACAATTTTACTGTCAAAAATTAAAAATAACGTTCCAACGCAAATTTTACTATAAAATAGATTTTTTTCTCTTTATGTTCTGCAATTTTCAAAACAAAATTACAATTTGTTCATTTTGAAAAAGCTAAGCCTATTTTACTTTGTCCCACATTACCCTACATTGTTACATTGAATTAATGTGGTATTGTGTAAGGGATATTGTTTTTTCGCCCTTTTCATTTAATACGAAAGTGATGTCCAATTTTCAATACCGTAAATAAGGTTTAGTTAAGCCCCTTTTTTCCAAAATAAGCTTTTATTGTCTTCACACGTAGCTATGCATGTATCTAGTATCCATGAAACGGATTCTTGCAACTCTATTTTCACCCACTTCCTGCGATCGAATTCTTATTCAATTCGGTATGTGGTTTTAGATCCGACATTGCAATATTCTATAACCAAATTAATTAATTATCCATTAATTATTAGCTTCTTTGAAATTAAATTAACTGGTGAATTAAGTTATTAGACTATCCTGTATTGTGCATTCTAGTTAATGCGTCCGTTGTAAAACTACTCAATTACGTTTTAAGATCTCGTCAGAGCATATCAAATGATCATATTTTCGTCACATATCCCATACTGAGCAATGAAATAACTTAGAACCTAAAATATAAGTGTTAAAAATGTCTTACCTTTGCTACATTTTTAGTATTTATTTAGTACGTTTCGTTCTTTTAGTACCATACATTATAAATACATTTCTTTTAAACTAAATTTAATACGCAATTTCACGTCTGGACTACTATTACTAGAAAGATTGCCTATCAAATTCGTGTAAAAAAATAATTATTATTATTTTCTAAATATTATATGTGTATTATATGTGTGCAAAAAATTAAAGCATGCAACAATGTTAGTGGCCTGAACCTATTAATAATCTATATTCTTCTATTTTGACTAAATCAAGAATGTTGTATTTTGATACTTGCTCAGCATTTGAAGCTATTTTCAGAGATAATGCTTTTGTTTTTTCATTAAAGGTTTTGACAACGAATTTGTTCCTTAATATCTCTCCTCATAAGGTTAGGTAAGTCCTCTTTTATTGCAGATATACGTGGTGCAAATAAGGTCGTGAATTTAAAAAAAAATCTTATTTAGGCATAATTCTTATTTTTATTTTGATCCTCATCTCATCAAGTTCTCTCCCCCTCCCCCCATTCGTGCATTATTAGATAAAGGCATGAGATGGCGTTGACATCAAAAACTGGAAATGGCATTCATGAAAAAAAAAAAAAAAAAAAAAACTCTTTCGCCACAAGGGAGAATTAGAGGTTCAACTACATAGAGCCGTTGGCTTGGTCACATATTGCCAGTCCTAATATGACGGTTCATTTTTAAGGTCTGTTTCAATCAAACACTCCCCCCCCTCCCCCAGAAGGTAAACTCTGAGTGCGCTACAGCCTGGTAGGAAGTTTAAAACAAGTCGAAAGCTTCTCAGAGGTACGAAAACTGCTCACGTAGAAGTATATTGACATTGTCAAAAAACTGTCCAAGAAAGTTAAAAATGTCGGATGGATGGATCGTCAGCGGCTATATCGCATAATTAGGCGGCATGTAAAACATCTCTTGCGTATTCATTTGGATTGGAATGGCCTCGGAAAAATTAAATCCCTTGTGAGTTTCGCATTTAAGAGACCCGAAGTGGCTCCATCTGGTGGGAAACTGGGCGTCAAAACTATCTTTTTCAATGTCATCCGTGCCTAGATGGCGTCATAGGAAAGACTGAATGCCGTACCATGGAAAAGAAAAAAAAAGATTGAAAATTAATTATGCTAAAATCTGAAGTAGTATATTATTTTATTTTCAAATGAAGTTTTTTTGCCAGTACAAGAAGTACGAACATAACCAGAGGTGTTTTTTTTTTGGGGGGGGGAGGGGGGAGGAGTGATCAAAAAGGGTAACACATACATATTGACAATGTGGCTTAAAATCTTCTGTTCTATAAGTTTTAAATGTCGAAAACCAAACTGCTGGCTTTCGTTTCACCAATCCTCGGGCCCAAATTATTTTACTTTTGCGCAATTTTCCATCTCTGATGGATAGTTTTACATCCCGGAATAGTTCACCATTTCAACTGGTATTACGAAAGATAGTTCCGGCGTGTGATGAATAACATTCGAATTTAAATTATCGTTAAGTCATAAAAATGATTTATTAAAATTGAACGAACTCTCCCGATATGAAAGTCACACATCAAACTGTCAACAGCTTAAATAGGTGGAATTTTTCACGATAAGAACAAGCCAATCAGAATGGGGTATTAAAAATCACGCAAGTGGTATTATCATTTGACATTGAGATTTCACGTTATAATAAAAATTACGTTCGAGTGCTGTCGTGACAAACGTACTCAACGTAGTAAAACTACGGTGATAATGTTTGGTTGACGGACGATTAGTCAAAAAAAGGGAAAGGGGGTGAAGAGAAAGCTGATCTATAAAAAGCTGATTTCCAGTAATTAATAGTGCAATTAACAGTTTGCGTACCTATCATGGGTGACACCCGGATCGGTAATTTGTGGTGCCCCCTCCCTCCTACAAACGCAAAAAGAATATGGTTTTAATGTTCAATAAAAACATGAAATTCATACAATTTTCAGAAACAACTACATTTGTGATATTACGAAATTTTAAGTGGGTCAATGTACAAAAGACAAATAAAAACCATGAACGCTTTTTTTTTTTAACTTACCCTAACGCATATGTGCAGAGCCATTACGAGGTCAAAAAAGTAAAGGGGTGTAGTGAAATTGATGGCATCTTAATTATTTTAAAAGTATTTCAAGATCAGGGAAAAATAACGTGTTTCAGTTTTTAGTTTAAGAGGAAGTCACTATCAAGTCAAAGTTTTGACAATAGGACCCTAATCCTGAGTATAATACTCATTCTAGGATGCTGGGTGGGAAGTGAGATAGTGTCCGTGGGTTCCCTTACTCCGGTAAATTTCAAATTTGTACTCATAAAAATGCATTTTAGCATTATTTTTCAAAAACTTGTACTTCTACTTTGAGTGTAAAACCCCAGACGGGTGACACCCAGGGCGCCCCCCTCCCCGTAGCGACGCCACTGCAATTAATATTTTACATCTTTTATGTAAGCTCTCTGTATTGATTTATTGCAAAAACTTCTTCCTGCTTATTTTGAATTTTCGATGCACACCACACAGTTAACCTCTATTACTCTTAATTCATATAGATGGGAAATTAAGTACCTCGGCATAAGATTATCGTGAAATGTGATTTTTTGCACAAATGTAAGTTCAAGGGATCCGAAGCGTTCTTGACACCTTTAAAATTCGAAAAAAAGCAAAAAAAATGTCGTATGACCAAAATGTCCTTAAAACCGCAAGTATGACTATGAGGTTTGCGCCATAGTACTTCTAGAGTTCAATAATTTATGACATCGTAAAAAATGAAAAAGGAAAGAAAAAAAAAAAAAAAACAGAAAAAAGTGCAATTACATGTATTTGCTGTATAATCACAGTAGGAAATACGAGCGTCATGTGAGTTGTTTAACCATTTTATTTAAGCGAAAGCAATACCAGAGTTCAACTTGTGCACCGTAGGTTTGCTTGAACCACATCTAAACTGTATACACTCAAGTTCATTCCATATCCACTAACGGTGTACACATTGAACTCTTTTAATGAAAGGTATGCTTTCTGTTTAACGAAAAGATTAAGCATCTCACATGACGTTTGTTTATCTTACTGTGAAGATACACAATTACTTATAATTACAACTTTTTCTTTCCTTCCTTTTTCATTTTTTACGACAAATTGTTGATCTTCCATACATCTTTAAAATGGGTGAAGGGTTTTTCGGAAACCCTGTTTTTTGCATCATATAACGAACGCAACTAGTAATGACGCACAGTATCAAAAGAAATTATAGGAGAATGTAGGTCAAAGTGAAATGTTAAACTATTTAACTCAGTTCGCAACGTCAAAAATCTTTTATTATTTAAACTGTTATTTAACATATTGTTGGTTCCAGTCAGGAAAAGGTTACCTCTAAAGATCAAGTTGTATAACAATACAAACTATTTTCAAAATATTGTTGGTTCCAATCAGGAAATGGTTACCTCTACTGATTAAAGTGTATCAAAGCATATAATAATAGAAACAATTTTCAAAATATTGTTGGTTCCAGTCAGAAAACGGTTGCCTCTAAAGGTAAAGGCATATAATAATAGAAATTATGTTCAAAATATTGTTGGTTTCAGTCAAGAAAGGGTAACTTCTAAAGATCAAAGTGTATAATAATGGAAACCATTATCAAAGCATTGTTGTTTCCAGTCAGAAAACCTTTAAAAAGATCAACTATTTTTAAAATATGGTTGGCTCCAGCTAGGAATTGGTTACCTCTAAAGATCAAGGTGCATAATAATCGAAATCGTGTTCAAAATATTATTGGTTCGAGTCAGGAAATGGTAACCTCGAAAGATCAAAGCGTATAGTAATAGAAACCATTTTCAAAATATTGTTGTTTTCAGTCAAGAAACGGTTGCCCTTGAAGATCAACCATTTTCAAAATATTGTTGTCCCCAGTTAGGAAATAATTACCTCTAAAGATCAGGGCGAATAATAATCGATGCCATTCTCAAAATATTGTTGGTTCCTGTCAGGAAATGGTTACCTCTAAAGATCAAGGTGTACAATAATACAAACCGTTTTCAAAATTTAATGATTAAGCATTATTTTTGCGGCATATCAAAACCATTTTTTGTTGTCATAAAACGATAAAGTAATAATTAACACTAAAAATATTAACCGAGATCTACTGATGTTCAGCGCAATACTGCCGTGGAAAGTAAAGAGCAGTAACTACTAATTTTTCCTTTTGTTTTTCTTTCTTTTATTTTCTGCATTTTGTCATCTATTGTACTTCTGCATTATTGCTTGTGTTACACCCGAATGTGAACACATGAATTTTTTTCCAATACATTTTTAGTAATGATATGTTTTAAAGAACATGTATAATGGAATATGTCATTCCTCTTTTACACTTTACAACAGTGTTGCCCATTAAGAATAATAATCTTATGATTAAAACTCAAAATGTAGTGCACCAAATGATAAGCTGCCTGATTCTTATCATTTTTCTTACGATATTGGTTGTACAGTAACCGTTTTAGGGTGTCCATTTGATATTTTTCTATAAGAAAACCCCCTACATAATTACAATTTGTACAACTGTATAAATGTTTTTATTTTTTTTATTTTTAAGAAAACGATTAAAAAACTAACTTAATTTAATTTTATCTAGGTTCATCCATGCACGCTTTCAACAGTTTATGTTAATGGAACGTTCCATATCTTTGACCGAAGTATCATTCCAGAATTTAACTACAGTAGTACTTCCTTTAAGGGATACCTCCAAATAAGGAACACCTCTACTTAAGGGATATTTTTTCTGGTCCCAGTCTCTTTGAATTGGGGCCGCCATGTATTTACCTCCGAATAAGGGACACTGAATTTAAGGGACAGTTACAGAGAACACTTACAAAAATTGATGTATAAATGCATTCAAGGTATTGAACTTACTGGAATTTAAGAATATAAAATTCAACCAGAGAAAGTTTGATATTAACATGTACTAATAAGATCCATTGTTAAATTATTGCTAAAATTTCCATGCGTTTTTCCCTCTCAGCAATTTATTCAAGTAGGCTAACAGCCAATGGATAATCAATGGCCCAGGAATAGGTTTGTGTAAAAAATTTCAAATGTGAACACTGGAATTTATACGGCACCGAATTTTAAATTGCAGGAAATCAAACAAGTCCATGAAAGGAATTACTTCTATATTATTCACGTATGTTACAAAACTTTTCCGTCACCAAATTTTTGATTAAATTTTAATTATTAAAAAAAGTAAATTTCAAAATTTTATAACTTTGACTTTCATTCAGTATGCGTAAATTATTTTTAGAATTTTGACTCAAATGTTAATAGTTTATGTTTTTTACAAATTATACTGAGTTATTATGCTTCATGCATCAATTCATCTACCTCCGAAGAAGGGGCACCTCTATGTAAGGTACAAAACTTCCATTCCCCTCAGTGTCCTTTATTGAGAGGTTCTACTGTATTTTGACTTCTTCACCTTATAATCAGCAAAATAACTAATTGTCAATAAACGTGTGCTCCATAAGATGCATGGTAATCAACACTTGTATCTTTTATGCACATATTCTGTGTAATTATTGCTACGTGTCTTTTTTATACATCTTCTTGTTACACATGATTTTTTCTTTTTTATTACTCTTTACGATTACTTCTAATTATTATATCAGTTAGTTCGGTTACTTAAACATTTGACTATTTGAACATGGTATAATTTAATGCAAACATTGCTATAATTGTAAATTCAAGAAAACTAATTGCATCGTATCTTAAATTTGTATCTCTTTATGGCGACTTATTCATTGTATCTTGACACATAGTAAATGTTATGCTTGAAAATGTGCGTAAATAAAGTCTGGATTTTATCGTAAAATAACAAGTTTCCTAAGAAATAAAAACAAGTTGTATTAGATATAAAAATAACTTTTTTTAAACCATCAATTTGATTCCAGTATTTTTTATAATTATAATTTACCATTAACCATGTAGAAACTAATTCCTAATATCCGCGAGAGTTATTTTGATATCTTAATTTCTTATCTTGTAATCCACGTCAAATTGTCCAAAAAATAAATGAATAAAAAAAATAGCGCCGAACTGCATGCTTCTTAGATCAAAATAGATAAATGGAAAAAAAAAATATGCTCCGGAGAAAAAATGAAATACCATATAAACACTTTTTTAAGATAACATACGTTGAAAAAAAAAGATCACGCTTTGATTTCATTACAAACTCTAGAATTTTATTTATTTATTTTTTTTTTGTTAGGGGCCGTTCATTAATTACGTACGTAAGGTTCGCGAGGGGAGGGGGTTGGAAAAAACTCTAAATACCTTTACTTTGGGGGAAGGGATGGGGTCAAACTCATTCTTACAAAATATTTTCCAAGTCGATATTTTACTTCAGAACTAGCGCGGCCAAGTGGTTTGGCAGGGATCTATATCATTTGCATCTAAAAGGTGAAAATGTTTTAGGATAAGCTGCTTTTATTTGTTTTACAAAGAATGAATATTATAAAATGTAATAAAAGAATTGCACCATTTATTGTATGTTTAATTTTTATCAGTATCGTATCATATACAAAAAAATTGTCGAAAAAACATTCAGTCCAGATTCCAACATTTTAGCAAATATTTTTTTACACAAAAAGGTTTAATTTAATAATAGTGAATTTAATAACGATTCCAGTGATGTAAGATTCGTTATTTTATTATTTTGAAAAACGAAATGGAATCTTAAGTAAGTACAGGGGGGGGGGTGAAAATCTTACGTACACTTACATGGGAAGAGGGGGATTCAAAAATTGCCAAAAATCACCCTTACGTAATTAATGAATGCCCCCTTAACTGTCCCAAAGTAAGAGAATTTAATGTAATATGTAAATACATATTTTTTAACTTAAAAACAGGACATCATTCTTTAAAAATATTATTACGAAAGTGATTTCTGATCTTTCCTTATAACACTGGAAAAAGTGCAACATCTATCTATTCTGATTAGCAGTATCCCAGAACGCGTTCCTTCCAGTGCCCAAAGCTCATAAATTTTTAACAAGAATTTTGATGTACGATCAAGCCTAAAGACGACGATTAGCAGTTTTAAGGGGGCGGGTATTGCAGATTTTGATGGACCTCGTTTGGGCAAATGAGAAATGGGGAGCTTGCCCCCACCCAATAAGGAAGGTTTTTTTCCCCTTTTTGTTTCATTAATTTTGAGCTGTGCCATTTTGCGACAAATTGATGAAGAGTTTTGGGTTTGCGTGTGTGACGAGGGCTCCAATGGTATCTTCTATTATCTTTTTAATGAATCTTTATCAGAAATTGGGGGAATTTAATGGAGGGTTGTTGGCAGAGATAATTTCTTATCTTTCTCCAGCACTCAATATTAAAATGCATTCACAATTCGAAATCTAATAGAAGCTATTAACTTTAGAACTTTTGGCGGACATTATTGGAAAAGGATTACAGAAAATAAAAAATAATTAAGCAATAAAATTGCATTAATCATTTCATGTAAAATTGGATATTTTTTAACCAATGCGCGGATTTTTTTATTAGATAAATACCAAATGCACTATGAGAATTGAAATATATTGAAGAAATATGTGGCCTGAAAAATTCATGCATTTGAGTAGCCATGGGCGGGTGCTCCAAACTTAATTTTTTTGGAGGGTGGGCATTCTCAATTTGCAGAATGGAACTCCATATTTTGCCGATTGATGATAATTTTGCCGAGTACAACTCCAAATTTTGCCAAATAATGATAACTTTGCCGAATGGAACTTTAAATTTTGCCAAATGATCATAATTTTGCAAAATGGAATTTTAAATTTTGGTTAATGATGATGATTTTGTCGAATCGTCAGACAAAATTTGCAGTGATCTCCCTTCAAAGCGCCCCTGTGAGTAGCTGTAATTTAAATCCCATATTAAGAAAGTTCATTATATATTCATTAGATCACTTCAATAAGCTCAAGTAAGGAATTGATTATAATACCATTGATAATAAATTAATAATAATAATAATAATAATAATAACAATACTAATAATTTTATTATTATTATTATTATTATTATTATTATTATTATTATTATTACCTTTTTAATCCCTTAAGCATTTCAATCCCGTAAAAATCCTTATGATGAATTTTCATAAAAAAAACATCGGACAAATTATTTATAAAATGGCATGGAATATGTACTTCATAGGACTTCAGATCCGATAGTTTTAAGAATATTTTTCAAACAATAAAAAGTGTTAAATCCGAATGAAAAGAAAACCTCTAAAACTTTGAATAACCATTCACATCATGAGTTTTCTGTTGCTATAAATAATCTTTGATGTGAAATTTTTTTATTTTATGCTTTTCAATCTATAGTTTCAATTTATTCATTTATCTATTTTCTGGCACAGGATAACAAGTACGTATTTTATTAATCAGCGTAAAACTAGATGTTTTGAAGAGTACTGAAAAATCCATCTTTCTTTATTTACCTTTTCTATTCTGGTCTATTCTGATCCGATGCCTTATAGTGGGGGGAATTTTTATTGTTATACAGTTCAACAGTTTGCTCTTCGAGATCAAATATTGAAAACGTAATTGAATTAGAAGTATGACTTTAATTTAAAAAAAATCGTTGCTTTTTAGAACATAAGGTCTACTAGTTTAAAAATTATATTGATATCATTTTTAAAGTTCCTTTTTTTCGTGTAGAAAAGCCATATTTTTATTACATATAAAAACTAATTAGTATTTTTTAAATATAAGTTAAGTTTTTAATAAGAGAGAGAGAGAGAGAGAGAGAGGGAGAGTTACTGATGTCGGTGTCAAGAAGATCAGATTCGTTCAGTTATGGACTAATTTATTTATTAACACTATTTAAACAAATTTTTAAAATCTTTTGACTAGTGGCATTTTTTACAAGTTTTTGTTTTTTCAAAGCATATGCATATGACTTTCGCAAAGTATTTTGCAATTGTGTGGTAAGTAGTCTCAGTCCGTTTATTTAAAAGATATTTTGTTGTGAGTTTTAACGTGATCTATATAACAAAGACGATTGAGCTAAAATATTTGTCCACATTCATTTCTTAAAACTTTAAGCTCAATTTCATGAGACCGTATTGAGTTCTTTAAAAAAAAATTAAAAAAAAAATTCTACTCTCTCCAAACTTGCTAAGATACAGTATAAAGTAATAATCGCATATAAAGATTTTTTCCCCCAATGCGTATGGTTTTGATGTAGCAATGCGAAGACGCACACACAAACACACACACACACACACAAAAGTTTTATCTCTGCTCTTTTTTATAACATTCATATTAAAACAAAATGAATTTATTGCTTCAAGTAGTTCGAATAACATATGACAAAATCAAATGAATAATTAATAGTATTTTGCTTAATCCCCCATCCCTTTGCACTCTTAATACATGTCTCATATATGAGCAATAGAGATAAAATTCTAAGTCAATTGTTTATATCATATTAAAGAAAAACTAGTAAAAACTTTCACCTATTATTAGATCTCATTCAAAAACTTTATATAGCATGCGAATAAAAATTAAATTATTTGCTTCTTTAAAAGAAAAAAAAAGGTTACGAGTTAACCTTTACTCCTAGGGGGGGGGGTGAACTTTTACCCTTTTAATCTCTAAAGGATAAGTTTAGAAAACTAAACGAAGTAGTATTAACCTGCCTTCAGTGAGGCTGATAAGTGTTTTTCGTCCGAGAGATATTTACACCTTATAGCATTTACCGTTTCGTATCAAATCGAAACTATTTACCCCTAGCTCATTTATAGTAGAGGTCGGAAGAACAATTCAAAATCATATTAAAGTATTGAAGTACCAAATAAATATAGAAACATAGCCCAGAAGTTTATATCATTTTTATTTCAGTTTCGTTATTCTTTGGACAAAAAAATAAATAAATAACTAAATAAAAATTAATAAATAAAAAATAAATAAAACTTTTTGTGCAGAAAAGTAAAAGAAAATTTAAAAACATTAAATATCAGACATTTGCAGAGAATTGCTGACACGTGTTTTGGAGTTTCAACGAACGCCTTTTCCAATGCAAAAAAAGGAGGTTTTGGAAGTAAAATCATCCAATAAAAGCCAAAAGATGAAGAAAAAAAATGTTTTCCAAATCAAAAATAAACATTAAACTTTTGAATAAAACACTGCTACTTAAAAATTAATTTCTTAATATCCATTTATTTTTCCTTTTGAAAAATTTATTCAATTAAAAAATTTTACTAAAGGGACAAAAAACATTTCTAGCATTGCACTCTCCATTTTTTCAAAAGATTATTACTATTTTTGTTGTTCTTTGTTTTGTTTGAATAACATTCAGTTTACAATTTCATTTTTTTTTAAAGTTAAAAGCATTGTTTAATTATTTACAGGTAGAAATAACTTGTATTGAGCGGTAAAAGATGTTTTTGAAGTAATGCTGCCTTAAAAAAAATCCTTTTGCAATTTTTGCGTTCAAATTCGAATTAATTCAAATGGTAATTCAGTTTTATACCACGCACCAGTCTGTACAATCAAAAATGTGAAATGAATAAACATTTTGTTACAACAATGTGATGTTACCCGTACGTTTTTAGATATCATAGGGTTAAAGCATGGATTGAACTAGTTTTCATTTAAAACGGGTTTTGAGATGGTTGAGAAGTATTCGTCCCGAATCGCTTTGTGTATGATAGTATCGACAAAGAATCATCTAATTATGGGAAAAAAACATATGTATTGTGCTGGTTTTGATACTAATTGCTCCATGCATGGTATATAAATTTGTATATATACATAAAGTTATTTAATTATTTAACTAAGCTCTTAACTGAATGAAAATGTGATTTTTCTTGTTATAAAATTGTGTTTGTTCCTTTTAGTTATTTTTACATAATTGAACTGCAAGTTTGTATACTATCGCTTTATATTTGACGTTTTCACCAGTGTCCGAATCAATAAAAATTCAACATTAATATTCTAAAAACAAACCAACCGCTAAAAAAAAATTAAAACCGTTCAACCGTTCAAAAATAACCGCTAGAGAATTATTAATGCACATTTTGCATAATTATTTTAATAAGCAATTAATAGGGATAAAATATTTCCTTCAATAATGGCTAATGTTTTGATTCCGACATTGAAAACTAATGGGGAAAATATGAAATAGCAGCATTTAGTATAAGCATGCTTAACTGAGCTGTTTAAAAGAAGAACACTCTTTCTTTTTGCTGAATAGTGAAGAACAATTTTCTTTCTTGAACCCGATTTAAAATTGTAAGATATTAGCCATCAAATCAATACTTTGGTTTGATGAAAAATAATCAATATGGATAGATAATATGTAAGTGCTTATTTAACATAATAATTAATAGGAACATGTTTCACGAAACAATAATAATTACCTTTGTACAATGAAGATGTTCAACAGACAGAAAAACTGTTTTAGACGTAAAAACATACAGCGAAAAAAAAAACCCTAATTAAGGCTTATTGCATTGTAAATATATTCCTAAAAACAGATATAATCGAAAATAAAGTTAGTAACACAGTGTTTCTTTTTTCTTAATTACCTGAAATTAATTATCAAATCATTACGTGGATTCAACGTTAAATAATCAATATATGAACATTAAAAATTTTTTAAGTTATGCATTGAGAAATGGAAATATGTTCGTCTGTCAATCTATCTGCCTGACTTTACTCTCAATAGCTTTTTAGAGAATAGTTTGAGTTATAAAAAAATAAATTGAACATTTTCGACCAGGCCACTTCATTCCTGTGGGTTTTTTTTTTCTCGTTTTGTTTGAACAACTTTTCTTTCAATTTTAATTTGTTCCAATAAAAAGAGGAGAATTTCTACAACAAATAAATTCTGATCTAATAAGCGGATTTGTTTCAATCAAATTTTATCTGAAATAGGGTAGTAGCATGACTCGAAGAGAATTTTTTGATTTGGGTATTCATTAATCAAATTGTTGGATCATTTTCAAGGAATCTAAAACGTTCGACCAGCTAAGGGAGAAATTAAAAGCATTTTATCGAAAGCTGAAAAATACGATTTTGCAACAAAAAATCGAAAACATTAGATATTCTGGCATAGGAATTTTTATTCAGTCACTTTGCTTCAAGAAATAATTATAAAAAAATACTTTAAAAAATAAAAAGGCCGACAAAAGTAATGGACTGATAGAGTGATTCACTAAATTCCATGAACTTTATTTTTCACGCAAAAGAATGAACTACAAACGGATACATTTTCACTTTTTGAAGATCATTTTTGTTAAAAAAAATAATTAAAATTTTGTTTTCGCTTGAGAACGGTTAAAAATTGGAAAAAGATAATTGCTAAAAATTTAGTTTATCTGAACTTTTGTATAAAAATTGTTCTTACTTTATTTGCTCTTCTCTAATCATTATTATTAACAATCGCTCCTTTTTATTTTCATTAAACATTTAATAATAATAAAATTTTGATGCAAAATAAGTCGTGCAATCAGTTTTTCCTAAGCTTAGTAGAAGAATAAATACTGAGAAAAATTGCTTAAATTTAAAAGAAAAAAAGTCTTAACAAAAAGTTATTCGACTTAACTTAACTGGAGCATTACGCCTAACTGTTTAAGAAAGGAAATTTGAATTGTTTTTATAATAGCTAATGGTGTTATTATTTCATAAATAAGCATATTTTGTTCTTAAAAGCGTGTTTTAATGGTAAAAAAGTATATATAGCAAATAATATGCAACTCATGTATGTTGAAACGTAGAGAGGTGGCTAATGCTAAAAAATCGATTTTAGTGAACATGAAAGTAGGCTCTTTTAGAACTGGAAGAATTTCATGTTTGTATTAATTTGGGGGAAAAATATGAATTCACACAGCACACTCTGCTAAAATTAAACATTAAAAGCTACTTTTTTAATAAATTGTAATAAATTTTACTAACTGAACTTTATCATAACAATAAATGCACAATTCAATACCTCTTTAAAACAAAAACACGATTTATTTGAGGCATTCCTTAATAACATGCGTAGGAATTAGATTTATTTCTATAGAGCTCGAAATAGTACAGTAACAGAATTTGTAATCCTCCCCAAATAATTTACAAACTCCAACGTTTTAGTTAATACGACGAAGGAGAAGTTGAACCGGAAAAAAATGGTCCAGCACAACGTCAGTATTTTTGTAAAATTGACATTAGATATGAGAAAAGTTTATTGAATTCTAAGTATCATTGAACTTTGAATAGTAAATAGTTAGTGTAAAGCTACACAAAATGAGTCTGAGTAAAAAATCATAGCATATGACAAAGGTTGGCTTTAAGTATAATTAATCTTACGCTTGTAACTAGCTAATATACAATATCAAAACAATATGAACTAAAAGTTGGTGTGATATTTAGAAAATGTTAAATCTTAGCAAGCTCGTATAATCACTGAGCTCAGATATAAATCTGTTTAATATGGAGTTATAATATGGAGTCATTATAATCAAAGTGAAATCCGGGAAACATCGATATTTAACAAAATAAATAAAACGAAAGTTTATCAAGGTCAGGCATTGAATTTAGATTAGAAAAACTGCTAATATGGGTAAAAACAACATAAAATAAAAATCTGAATGGTAAACAGCAAATGTGAGAGAAGCCCAGTTAGTTTTAGGAATTACTGAGCTCATATATGAATCTGTTTAATATGGAGTTATAATATAAAAAATAAAATTCGGGTAGTAACAATATAGAACGAAATAAATAATGAAAATGTAACTAAAATTTGGCAAGATCTGTCACTGAAGTTCAGCTAGAAAATGGCTAACATCTGTAAAAATAATACAAGTAAAAAATCTGAGTGCTAAACAGGAAATATGGGAGAGGCTTAGCAAGTTTTTCACGAATTCTAAGCTCAGATGTGAATCTGTTTAATATGGAGTTATAGTATGCAAAGTGAAATCCGGGTACTGACGATACAAATTAACAAAAAAAAAAAAAAAAAAAGAAGAAGAAGAAGAACAATATAAATAATGAAACTAACGAAAATTTGGCAAGATCTGCCACTTGAAGTTAAGATAGAAGATGGCTAATATAGGTAAAAAATAATACAAGTGAAAAAATCTGAGTGCTAAGCAGGAAATATGGGAGAAACTTAACAAGTTTTTCACGAATACTTCTATACAGTTCAGATATGAATCTGTTTAGGATGGAGTCATAATATGCAAAGTGAAATCCGGGTACTAACGATACAAAAAAAAAATAATAATAAATAAATAAATAATTAAAATGTAACGAAAATTTGGCAAGATCTGCCACTGAAGTTAAGCTAGAAAATGGCTAATATGGGTAAAAACAATATAAATAAAAAATATGAGTGTTAAACAGGAAATATGAGAGAGACTTAGCAAGTTTCACGAATACTGAGCTCAGATATGAATCTGTTTAATATGGAGAAAGAAAAAAAATAAACAAAGTAAATACCGAAAATACAACCAAAGTTTAACAAGACCTGCTATTGAACACAGGCTAGAAATTGGTTAATATGGGTAAGAACAATATAAATTAAATCTGAGTGATTAATCAAAGATGAAAAAGTCCTAGCAAGTTTTGAAATTGCTGATCTGAGATATGAACTGCATACTACATGTAACTATATGAACCTGTTTAGTATATAATCATAATATATAAATTGAAAACCTGGTAATATTGATGTAACAAAGTAAAAAAAAATGTAAATGTAGCAAAAGGTTACTAAGATCTGCCATTGAACTTAGGCTAGAAAATGGCAAATACAGTGAAACCTGTAAAATTGACCACCCTTGTCAGTTGACCATCTGTCTAAGTTGACCACTATTTTCAGGCACAGAATTAGATCTTATCATATAATTCAACCTCTATTAGTTGACCACCTGCTTAAGTTGACCATTAAAGTAGTGCACCACAAGTGGTCAACTTACACAGGTTTCACTGTATGGGTAAAAATATAAAAAAAATCGGAGTTACAAACGGCAAATATGAGAAAGGCCTAGCAAGTTTTAGGAATTTCAGAGTTCAGTTTTGAATCTGCTTAGTATGGAGTCTTAATATATAAAGACAAATTCGGGCAATAACGATATGTATCAAAGTAAATACGGAAAAATGTACCAAGATGTACCATTAAATGGCTTGGAAATGCCTAATGGAGTACACACAATATGAACTAAAAATATGAGCACTAAGTATGATAAAGGCTTAGCAAGTTTTTGCCATCACTGAGCTCATATGTGAATCTATACTAAGTGAAATCTGGGTAATAAAGATACATAACACAGTAAATTAAGTAAATATAGTAAAGACTTAGCAAGATCTGCCATTGAATTTAGGATAGAAAATGTCTAACATGGATTAAAACATTATTACTACCCAGATTTATACTTTGTATTGTACCAGAATATATGAGGACACTTTAGCAAGTTCTAGGTATCACTGAATGTGTTCTGCAAAATGTTGTATGTGGAGTTAACCCTTACAGGCGCGGGTCATTAAAATTTTAGAAATATAATAAAAAAACACGATGGATGGGATAAATTGGTTATCTGGACATAGATTTTTCAGTCAAAAATTTTTTAAATTCACCCCCTCTATCTTGGGGTGGTGTCCCCGTTTGTGACCACCGCCCGCCTAGAGCAGAAATTGTTTTCTGAAGTGGTTATGCTTACCACGTATGACAATTGGAGTAATTTCAAATATTTTAAGCTCTTAAGCATTTTTACTAATTATTTCAATAATTTATGCCATTAAGAATATTTAGAACACAAAAATCAATATTTTTACTATAAAAATTCCAAGATAAAGATGAAGTAATATTCAAGAAAGTTCATATAGATTATATAAAATTATCTAAATAAGCAATTTTAAATGTTAAAAATATTTTTGGCACATTGTTCTTGCTTTATGTGCCTTCCTTTTGTGCTATAAAATATTAAATGAAAAAATACGACTGTATAATGCCATTTACAGAAAAAATAATATCAAAGCTGATAATAAAAAAAGTATACAACTGTCTGGTAGGAAAAGCAGATCTCAAATGTGTGCAGGCATGGACCTTCAAATTCACCTGTTCTGGGTCAAGAACCCAAAATAAATAAACAAAAGTCCATTGTAGACTATTCTTTTGGTCCCCCTTTTCTGAAATGTATCAAATTACATCTTTCACCCACAACAGTGAGATCAATGCTCTAGACGGGCGGTGTCCACATTTGGGGACACCTGGAAAGAAACTTTGTTTATGCATTTAAAAATGAATTCGAATCTTTTACAAAATTATGATTGATTAGCTCAGGATTCCTGAGGGAAAATGGTTGACCAATTTAGTTTATGGTGTAAATTTTAAAATCTTGAAAAAAATATTGTATTTGAGCTTGAAAATCGAGGTATTTTGAACAAGAAATTAAGACAACAAAAAGAGTCATATTTAATAGTGTTGCCATCTGTGTGCATTAAAGAGAAATAAAAGCAACTAATGCAGCGATTTTTGGAGTTTTAAAGAAAAAACTTTTTTTTAAAGAAATTTTTAAAATTGGTGTCCCTTTTTGTGACCACCGCGCCGGAAAGGGTTAAAATATACCTAAAGTAAAATGGGAAAATAGCGAGTGAAAGGTTTAGCAAGCTTTAAATGTCATTCAACCGGCCTGAAAATGGCAAACATGGATGAAAAATATAACATACAAGTATCCAGAATTTTGCTTTGGGTAACAGAAAAAATGAAAAAAATGTTTAACAACGTATCATCCACGTATCATCGAACTCAGGCTTGATACGGTTAATAAGGAGTCACAATATAACAAAACTAAAATGGAAAATAGTTGTAACAAAGGTTTCGTAGGCCTTAAATGTCATTGAACTTAGACTTGCTTTTTTTTTCTTTAATGAAACAGAAACTATGAGAATGGCTTAGCAGTGATATACAAAGTAGAATCTGGATAATACTTATACATAACAAAGTAAATGAAATTAATGTAACCAACTTTTAGCAAGTTTTAGGTATCACTGAACTCATTCTTGAAAGCGATTAATTTGAAGTGAAATATATAAAGTAAAATCTGACAAAAAAGAGCTAGGTAAAAAATATTTAACAAGCAGTAAATGTCATTGCATCCGGAGCTTAAAAATGGCTTATATGCGTTTAGAATATGCAATTACCCAGATTTTTACTTTTTGTGGAAGTAAACATGAGAAAAGTTCAGCATCAAGAACACAGCATAATAGGAACTAACATCTATTTTTGTTTCTATTAGAGAGACACGAAAGGTTTTGCGCTTTAATTAATAAGAATCAGGTATGAACAGTTACCATTTTGATATTTACTAAACAATTAACACTTGTGAGTTCGGCTTGGGAAAAAGTCGACTTGAAATTTCAATATTCCAAGCACTAAGCACTTCATACCTTAATTTTGATGGTAATGAGGTAATCTTTACTAATAATAAAGCCGAAAGTCTCTCTGTCTGAATGTCTGGATGTCTGGATGTCTGTGACGCGCATAGCGCCTAGACCGTTCGGCCGATTTTCATGAAATTTGGCACAAAGTTAGTTTGTAGCATGGGGGTGTGCACCTCGAAGCGATTTTTTGAAAATTCGATGTGGTTCTTTTTTTATTCCATCTTTATTACTAATAATAAAGCTGAAAGTCTATCTGTCCGGATGTCTGGATGTCTGTGACGCGCATAGCGCTTAGACCGTTCGGCCGATTTTCATGAAATTTGGCACAAAGTTAGTTTGTAGCATAGGGGTGTGCACCTCGAAGCGATTTTTTGAAAATTCGATGTGGTTCTTTTTTTATTCCAATTTTAAGAAAAAAACTATCATAAATTACGAAATTATCATAATGTGGAACCGTAACATGGGCACAAGTCAATTGACGAGATACGAAATTATCATAACGGGGAACTGTAACGTTGGTACAAGCCAATTGGCGAGAAAATTCACCAAACATTATTTGTAAATATACAGGCAAACCAAAAGACCTTTAATTTTTCTATTACGGGCGAGCCGTGCGGGTGCCACTAGTATATATTTAAAAAAATAATAATATCTAATTTTTTGACTAAAAGTAAGTATATGTCTAAAGAAGAGTTAGTTTTTGCAGATAAAAAAGGTGTAAACATATTAAAAAGGCAAAATGACAGTGCATGAGCGAATAAAAAAAAGCAAGAGTTATTATTTTTAATGAATAGCAATATCCAAATACAATGATCAGCCTTAATAACTTTTGGCTTAAAGCAAATGCGTAACATATATAAATATTTTTAACATATGGCTTACTACATTTTAATTTGTGAGAGTGAGAAAGGAAACTTTCAATAACCAAGCAGAATTAATTTAAAATACTGAAAATATGTCACAAAACAGACGAAGAAGTGACAAATTTTAGTAACATTTTTTTGAATAAATTAATTATCAAGTTTTGATTGCCATCGAACTTTCTCTTGGTGCAGTATTGAGCATGGAATTTAAATATTCATAGCAGTGAGACTTTTTATATTCACTTTCTGGGGGTAAGAATTTTTTGTTGAATAATAAGTGTTAGAAAATAAAACCTTACATTTTGAGGAATAATACGAATGGACACAAAACCGAATCAAAAATTACAGAGCGTAAATTTTAGTAATAAATCACGAATATGAACAAGATATTTTTCAATTTGGAACTGCTGATTATTATTAGGCTTTGATAGTAATGTTACTGCTTCAACATTAAATATACCTCACTATTTAACGCACTATTATAAATATGTAATTTATATAGTACATTAATTTGATGCGGTTCATATGGAGAAAGTATGTGTACAAAAATATGTTATAATAATTATTTGCACCTCAAAAAACAAACTAAATTTTTACATGATTATTTAATTTTCTACTGAAAATAACACTTGTTAATTTGGTAAATTTTTATAATTTTCTGGCTGCCCCAAACACAGCAGCACATCAACTGCATTTTCAAAAGTTAAACTGAAAGAAAACATTCGTCCAGAACTAAACGGGTCCATTTTCCCGGATGTCAACATAGATTTTCTAACGTAAGCCATTTCTCTCTCTCTCTCTCGTTTATCTTAGGAACCGTGTTAAGCCATGTTAGACTCAAGGGCATTTAATAAAAAAATTTTGAAAATAAAAAACGACCAGTGTGAAACGAAAGCAAGTAATGTAATATCAAGACGACATAAAATTCCGTCGCTGAAACTCATCATGTTTCAATAAATACGAACTGAAATTATTGTTATTATTTTAAATCATGAATAATTTAATTTAAAGAATTATTTTTCAATTTGCAAGTGTAACGATCTTTTGCACAAAATTTTAGAAAGAAACCTAATTTTAATCAAATAATATAAAAACATGAAGACTTATTTAATTTTTTACTTACCAAAAATAAATAAATTAATTCATTGAATAAAATTTTAAACATATCTTTTATTTTTACTTTTTTACCGTTTACCAAAAACAAAGGGGAATAATAGTAAATGTAAAACTTATTTTGAAAATAAAGATTTAACAGATTAATTATAATGTATATAAGAAATAAAACAGCTTGCAGTTTTTTTCCGCTTTAAACTCACTTCACTTCGATTCAACCAATCAAAATCTAACTTTGGTCAATTTTAACTGTTTTTTTTTTTTTTTAAATTTTTCTCTATTTTTGAAATAAGAAAAATATCTCATTCAGAATTTCTTCTTTCTTAGATTTTTCTGCGAAAAAATGAAAGATAATAACAATAGTAATAATAATGATTTTTGTTGTTAGATTTTATGAAAAGATATTTGAATTTTTCCTGAAGGAGTAAATATTTTCAAGTTTTTCATAAAATAGCCTCAAAATTGTTGAATTAAAAGAAAAATTGAACGTGTTCTTCACCAAACCCAAGAATTTTTTCACCAAACTTATTTAGAGCAAGTCTGCCTTTTATTTCAGAATTGATTTTTGCCCGAAATTCACCGTAGGTGCTAATATTAAATTTTGTTAAACTGTTCAAAAATTAACGAAAATTATTTGAATATAAAAAAACAAAAAATGAAAATAAGGAGTCATAACCCAAAACTTTCGAACAAAAACGGTTTGTTTGAATACGACTATTCTCTCAAAAATCACGAGAGGAGCAGGGGGGTGGTGAGACCAGCAGACCGATTACATATGCACAATGTCCATCTCAAACCACTACTTTCAATCTTTTTTTTCTCAATAGTTATTTATTTATTTGTTTTATATACTTATTATTATAATAATATTTATTATCCTGTTTTAGCGACTGTATTAGTTCATTAATCATTTTTCACTGATTTTTTAGAAAAATATTTTTACACGAAAGTTGGTAAAGCAGCTCGAAATAGTTCTAGAGACGTGCACTGCATAATTCTCTTGGAATGCAAACGTTTTCATAAGAATGTGATCTCTACTAATAATAAAGCTGAAAGTCTGTCTGGATTTCTGTCTGGATCTCTGTGACGCGTATAGTGCCTAGACCGTTCGGCCGATTTTCATGAAATTCGGTACAAAGTTAGTTTGTAGCATGGGGGTGTGCACTTCGAAGCGATTTTCCGAAAATTCGATTTTGTTCTTTCTCTATTCCAGTTTTAAAAACATTTTCAGGAGCAAAATTATCATAAGATGGACGAGTAAATTACGAAATTATCAGGACGTGGAAACGTAACATGGGAAGAGCGAATGAACATAGCCAATTGGCGAGAAAATCCATTATCCATTGTTTGTAAATATACAGGCGAACCAAGATCTTTTGATTTTCTACTACGGGCTACTACGGGCAAAGCCGTGCGGGCACCAGTAGTCTACTAATAATAAAGCTAATTTTAAGAAACTTTTTCCGAGCAAATGATCACAACGTGGAATAGTAAATTACGAAATCATCATAACGTGGAACCGTTATGAGCCTTGGGCGAGCCATTTAACATAACCAATTGGCGAGAAATTCATCTTCTTTACTAATAATAAAGCTGAAAGTCTCTCTGTCCGGAGGATGTCTGGATGTCTGTAGGATGTCTGTGACGTGCATAGCGCCTAGACCGTTCGGCCGATTTTCATGAAATTTGGCACAAAGTTAGTTTGTAGCATGGGGGTGTGCACCTCGAAGCGATTTTTCGAAAATTCGATTTTGTTCTTTTTATATTCTAATTTTAAGAAATTTTTTCCGAGCAAATGATCACAACGTGGAATATTAAATTACGAAATCATCATAACGTGGAACCGTTATGAGCCATGGGCGAGCCATTTAACACAACCAATTGGCGAGAAATTCATCCTCCATTATTTGTTAATATACAGGCGAACCAATGACCTTTTAATTTTCTACTACGGGCAAAGCCGTGCGGGTGCCACTAGTACCAAATAAATCAACACAACATAAGAAGAAGATTTAGGTATTTGAAACACTTTTAGTACAAAGGTTGTTGAGAAAATAGTTGTTATTTTCGCTTTTATTTAACCGCAGAAAAAATGCTTAAAATATTTTTCTACTTTCTACTCCTATTTTTAATGACTAATTTTTCAAATATTATTTTTCTGAAATATTTAATTAATTATCATTGACTGAAAACCTAATACTTAAATCCACATAACATTTGAAAAAATTCAGCAATTTAAAACACTTCATGTACAGCTGTTGAGAAAATATTTGTGATTTTGCTTCTATGTATCCATGTGGTTCAAATGCTCCAAATATTTTTATGCTTCCTAATTCTATATTTATTGACTAACTTTCCCTTTTATTATTTTTGTGTAATATTGAATTAATTATCATTAATAATCGTAATAGCCTAACCGAACGCCTTAATTATTATGTGCTCTATTTTAAGAGAAAATGGTGCATTAAAAATTATTATTCATTGAAATAAAAATTTTAAATGAATTCAGCATTATTTATTTATGTTTTTACTGACACTTACCTCTTAGTTATTTTTTTGAACTATGGTTTTGAAATATAAGTAACTCAAAATAAAATAAATTATTCAAGTTAATAAATTAATTAATCAAAAATTAATTAAAAAAAATACGCAAATAAAATTAAACATTTTGAGAAATTAATAAGCAAGAGTTCAAAATTAGTTAAAAATAATAAATGAAATACAGAGTTAATAACCCGATTATCAATTGAATTTTCAAATTAATTAAAATTTTCAAACTATTGATGCAATAAATGTAGTTTGCATAAGGTAAATAAATTTACATAAGTTGAAAACTAAAATTACTTATATTTAATCATGATGATTTTAAATTAGTTTATACAGCAAGAATCTTAAAATATAGCAAAGTCTTTGAAGCCCAATGGCTTCATTTAAGGACAATATATTTTTTTAGTCAATTTTTGAAGCCACTGCGTCACTTGGCTGAAAAGAAAATGGTGGCTTCAAACGAACCCAATGTGCCTCTAAGGGTCATTATAATATTTGCTTTTCATCACACCGCTATCCGTTTCACTGAATTCTTTTTAGTTTTAGAATGTAGTTTGGTACTTTACCGTGTGTTATATCAATGATAATAATGTGAGACATTCTAGTTTATATTTACAATAAATAATGTCCGATCATTAAGGTATTTGAAACACTTTTAGTACACAGCTGTTGAAAAAATAGTTGTTATTTCCGCTTCTATTTAATCGCAGAAAAAATGCGCAAAATATTTTTATACTTTCTACTCCTATTTTTAATGACTAACTTTTCAAATATTATTTTTCTGAAATATTTAACTAATTATCATTGACTGAAAATCTAATAGTTATAAACGTGGGTAGCACTTAAATCCGCATAACATTTGAAGAAAATTTACCAATTTAAAACACGTCATGTACAGCTGCTGAGAAAACATTTGTTAATTTTGCTTCTATATATCCATGTGATTCAAATGCTCCAAATATTTTCATACTTCCTAATTCTATATTTATTGACAAACTTTTTATTTTATTATTTTTGTGGAATATTTAATTAATTATCATTAAAAATCGTAATAGCCTAACCGAACGTCTTAATTATTATGTGCTCTATTTAAAGAGAAAATGGTGCATTAAAAATTATTATTCCTTGAAATAAAAATTTTAAATGAATTCAGCATTATTTATTTATGTTTTTACTGACACTTACTTCTTAGTTTTTTTTTCTTTTTTGAACTATGGTTTTGAAATATAAGTAACTCGAAATCAAATAGATTATTCAAGTTAATAAATTAATTAATCAAAAATTAAAAATACGAAAATAAAATTAAACATTTTGATAAATTAATAAGCAAAAGTTCAAAATTAGTTAAAAATAATAAATAAAATAAAGTGTTAATAACCCGATAATCAATTAAATTTTCAAATTAATTAAAATTAATTGATGCAATAAATGTAGTTTGCATAAGGTTAATAAATTTACATAAGTTAAAAACTAAAATTACTTATCATAATGATATTAAATTAGTTTATACAGCAAGCATCTGAAAATATAACAATGTCTTTGAAGCCCAATGGAAGCCCTTCATTTAAGAACAATATATTTTTTATCCAATTTTTTAAAGTCACTGCTTCACTTGACTGAAAAGAAAATGGTGGCTTCAAACTAACCCAATGTGCCTCTAAGGGTCATTATAATAATATGTTCTTTTCATAACACCGCTACACGTTTCATTGAATGCTTTTTAGTTTTAGAATGTAGTTTGGTACTTTACCGTGCGTAATATCAATGATAATAATGTGAGACATACTAATTTATATTTACAATCAATAATTTTCGATCATTAAGGAATTACATTTTTTAAATTTGAAAATATATGCGGCGAATCAATGCTATTCGAATTTTCGTATTGAAGGAATAACAAAACTCTCACTCTTCATACAAGAAAATTTTTATACCCCAAGTATTCACTATAAATAACCAAATGATATTGATGAAGGGAGGAAAGAATACGTTAAAAGTTTAGAGAATAAATGATAGACAAGAAAAAACTGAATAATAAGTTAGAGTGAATAAAATGGATAGCATATTTTTGTCAAGAGATTTTAAGAGAAGGATTTTCTTTCTTTCTTTCTTTTTTTTCTTTTTTTGCATATTTTTAGTGTGTGTGTTCTTTTTAAACCTTACTATCATTCCTATTCGTTCCTTTTCCTTGCTAGATACCATTAGTATTATTACTACATAATTCTCCAATTTTTAGCTATTAGTATTAAAAGTTCTCATGCAAAAGAATATAAGTATTCCTTTAAAGCTAACGAATGTGTTAATATATTCTTAAATATAAACGTCAAGAAAAAACAAGCAGGCGCTATGTGACAACGAGTGCGAAAAAATCTCTCATAACTCGCCAAAAAAAGAAAGACTGGCGACTAAATGAGTGAATTACGTCGCCAAAATTTCAAGACCTTCCGACGAATATTATTCATTAACTTCCACGTACAACCATTTCAGAGCCTCAAACTAGGAAAATTCTTAATCCCTCGGCAAACGAGGATCTTATCGATCGGTGAGAAAGATTTTTCATTATCAGCAGAAAAAAAAAGAATTAAATAAAGAGTGGTAGATAAAAGGGATGGCACAGACGAAAGGAGGAAATCAAGGGGGAGGGGGGGAGGCATTTCATAAATCGGAAAAGTTCCGATAATCTCATCGGCTGAATATTATTGGAAAAACAAAGGAAAGTACTTTTTTTCCCTTATCATTTTTCATCTTCTCCCACTCCTAATGAGGACTTCCTCGGAACGGGAATAGTTGACAGTTAAATGAGAACAGAGTCAAGTGGGGAAAAAATAATAAGGGAGAAACAATCGATTCTCCGCTAATGAGAATTTTTCATTATCCATCAAAGCATTTCTTGTCGATGGTAAAGAACAACTTTTTTTAATCGAGACATGATCTTAAGGAAAATGTTCTATGCAAATGGCGTACCGCTCTTGCATTAGTTTCCGGTTCGCTTTTCTGGAAAAATAAGTTTTAATGATGTATTTACATTTTTTAGAGGCTCTGAAAATGCGCCTTCGCCATTTTGCTTATTTAGAGTTCCGAATTTGCACTTGCATCATCCGTTGGCTCCGAGAAGATTGAGTTTTTGCAAATAGTAACTGTGCGCAAAAGGCTAAATGATCTAACATTATTTTTCGCTCTAAGAACAAATATTGATTTTTTTTGAAGACTTTTCGAAATAATTTTCTGATGAAAATTTCTCATTACGATGCTGAAGAATCAATAGTTTCTGTTTACCTTGGATTCCAATTCATTCAGACCGTCAAATAAATAACTAACAGACTGGAATTTTTCTGGCTCACTGCAATGCAATGAATTAAATTAAGATGCGAATTAAAGAACTAAAATACGTTTTTTGTGAGTGCTATTAAATTTTTTTTCAGAATCACTAATGATTTCAAATCTTCATTGGGCTATTTGAAATTCACTGGAATAGAGTTCCGCAGATTAAGTTAATTAAATTATGTTTACGATTTATTTATTAATTAAATTTTTTGTAATTTCTAGGTAGTGAATATCATCTCGTTATCTTCGCGGTATAAACCAAGAATGAATGGGGGCGAATATAAAATAAACATGTATTTAAATGAAAGTTCTGTTTAAAGTCAAAATATGAAATTATCTAGAAAAATTCATTTACTTCATAAAAATAAGAACTTAATTGTAATGGGGTCGTTTCCAAAATTTTAAAAGTATTTCTTTCTGAAAGAACATGCTTAAAAACATAGGACTTGACCATTTTTAAATAATTTGTTTAAGTTTAATATTTTGAAAAAATACTTAAATCGGGGCGCTTTCATTCTTTACATTTCTTGCGATTACATCACAAATGATGAAATGCCATTCAGTGTTGCCATCACAGTGCGAAATATTTAATTCGCAACTTTACTCACGTGCATTGGCACCGATATGGTTGATAGTCGATATATTTAATTCGTTGCTTGATTATCATAACAAGGAAACGTAGTAGAAAGATGCGGCAAAGTGCATCATTTGTGACGTCATCAAGACCACGCCTTGTTTGAAAAATCGGACATTTTAAAAAATGAATTTAAAAAAAAATGTTGGGAAAATGAAAGTATTTTCTGGGTCCATGTTAATTTATTTTATTTTATTTTATTTATTTATTTTTTTGCTCATTCTATCCATTTCAATGACTAAAAGAAGTACTTTTGACTAAAGGAAACAACCGCATTAAAAAAAACTTTTGGAAGTTATACTTGCATTTGAATAAAGTAAAGAAGAAAAAATCAACGGAAATCATTTATTATTAAATTTAAATATAAATGTCGATAAAGTTAAAATTGAATTTATAATAATAAAACTCACTCCTGTATCTGACGATAATAGCATAAAAAATGAAAATGACTAACATTCCAAAAAACTCAAGCTGTCAGATTTAGAGATTTTTGACTGAAATAAGTGATTAACTAATGATATAAATATAATGATAATTATTATATGAAATAAACAAGTATTTAACTTAAAGTGCGATAAATGTTATTAACACTTGTTGATGAAACTAATAAACCAAAGCGTGTTAATGCGATTCAGTTTCAAAAAGTTCCAAAACAAGGTTTTCAGTAATTCTTTTTGACTCAAGGTTTCAATATTCTTTTTTTTTTGATATGAAAATGAGATGGAATATTTCTAATTGCTCTAAACACAATTATTTGTTGCAAACTTTTAATGTAACTGATTTTTTTTACTGAAACATTAAAATGTTGCTTAAATTTCTTAGTCGTTATAAAAACATAAAATATTTGGTTAATTTATTATACGTTTTAAAATACTTATCGAAAAACGTTTCTTGGCAAAAAATGTTTGTCGAGATGAGAGTTTGTCGATGAGAAATTGCAAGTAAAAATTACGTATACCATATATGAAGTTACGAGGGGTTCCATTGAAATAACTATCTGTCACTCCGTAACAGTACTTGCAATCATTTTAATTCATAATCCAGCACTGTAAGTCAGTAAGGAGAGAAGGAGTTGAAGTAAAAAGAGCTATAAATCATTTGTAGAGCATCAAAAAATATCGATGAAAATCAATGAAAGATATCGCCGCAACTACGAAGGCGCATGAAACGATCAATATTTCAAAATTTTTCATGCTAAATTTTGCAGTTGCAAAACTTTTTATGCTCACCAATATGTTTCTGAGAGTTTTATTCGTATGAGGCAATTAGGAGTTATTAGCCAAGAGAAGTATAATGACTTTTCTTTCGCACAAAAGCCATGTTTTCGAAACACATTTTTATTCAAAGAATGCTTACTAATAAATGATACTTCAGTTTGGAAATCAAGCAACAAATTCCGACAAACATAAGGGAAAAACCGATGAATAGATACTACTTCGACAAATCAGATCGAAAGATTCTTTTCTTTTACTTTTCCTTATTCTTCAAAGCATACATTTCCTTCAAAGAATGCAAACCGAGATACAACGAGTCCCATTTCCGAGCGAACTTTCAAAAAACATTATTTTCATTTTTTTCAACTTTTATTCCTTTTTTTTACTTATTCCAGTTCAATATCATCTGCAGTTATTATATCTCTTTTATACACTTTTTTCCCAATCGTTTTCTTTTTCGGACGTTTTTTACGTTCCATTCCCTTCGCTTGAAGTCGGTTGCATTTTTTTTATTCAGAAGTTGAAGAAAAGAAAGAACTGGCCAGCAGTGATTATAACTAGCGGCAAACAATGGGTTTGGTTGAGAAGGGGAGGAAGGAGAAAAGTAAGAAAGCATGAATAAAAGAAAAGGGGGAGGGAATCATTGGAGATCTCCAAAGGGGCGCCCCACTAAGAACGACGGGCGCATTCACTAAGTAATAATCACCCTTTGTTGTTGCCAGTTGCCATTAATAGCCCTGAAGCTTCTGGAGGAACAATGATACGCAGTGAAACAGTGGAATATATATAACTTTTTTCGACTCCGGAGCCCAGTTATTTCTCCAAAGAATTGTCATTTTTAATGATTTTTCCTCTGATGAAATAGAGTTCTCTTCTTTTTAGAGACACTTTCTGCTCGATTGCTTCTCTACGGAGCAAAGCAGTTTGCTTTTAAATGATCGCGATCTGTAAGAAACGCTTTCGCATTGAGATTTTTGTTCGAGAGACAAATATGGCGCCGGCGTGAATGAGAAGAGCCATGTTTAAAAGTATTTTTCCAGTTCGAAGAATGATTTCTGTATTTTTCACCCGCGAACAATTTATCAGTTCTGACCTAGAGAAGGAGATAGCGGTATTGCTACTGAAGTGCATTCGTAGTGAAGGTGTATGGACAGGGGGGTGCATGAGGACATTACTTCGGAAACTTTCTCAAATCCAGTTAAAAATCTTTTTCACTCATAAAGAACTCGAATAGCATTTATCTCAGTAAAACAGTTACATAAATCTTTTAGACATACGTTTTTGCGATTTACTCTCTGCGCACCATAAATCATTTTGTTTTGCTAAATGGGATCCATTGATCTTAACGACTTCAGTACTTTTGCTTCCCAATGATTATTATCAAAGTTGTTTCTGAAAAATAAGTCTACCCCAAGAGATGAAGCCTTCCGGTATGACGATCAGATGAACTTTAGAGATTCTCATGTTTTTCAGCATTAGTTATTTTTATAAGCTTTAGATATAGTGGCAAAAAAAGGTAGGAAAAAAAGAAAGGATGGGAAAAAAGGAAAAAAAAAGAAAAGATGGAAAAAAGGAAAAAAAAGAAAGAAAGGAAAAAAAACCGACATCATATGACGTCATATTTTAATTCACATATTTAGTAATATTGGGTTGAGCAGTACAAAATTTTAAATTTTTATTCAGATTACTATTGAGTGCCATTAGATATGCATGTAAGTATGATAACTCTATAACATTAGTCAAATCAAGACGAAGATTTATTCAAATGAAATTAAAAATTTCAAACTCGGTGTTCCTGTTATTACTAAACTGGAAAATTAAACAAAATGCTTTTACATTGATTTTAACTTGGTAAATCGAAAATATCCTATTCAGATTACAAAGAAAAAAAAAGAAAAGAAAAGAAATGTTAAAATTTTGAGATTAAATTAAAACACAATTTTTTTCCTGCAGAAATAATTATTTCTTCAATAAGAAAGTAAACGAAGTAGCGCATTAAAATGTTATTATCGATACAAATTGCGTTCCTGAAGAACTTATAATGGGGTCGTTTCCGAAATTTCAAAAGTATTTTTTTCTGAAAGAGCATGCTTAGAAACATAGGATCTTACCATTTTTTAAATAATTTGTTTAAGTTTAATATTTTTAAAAATTTACATAATCGGTGTACTTTCATTGTTTACGCTTCTGTCGTGTGACATCGCAGATGATAAAATGCCATTCAGTGTTGCCATTCACAGAACAAAATATTTAATTCGCATCTTTACTCATGTATATAGGCAACCATATGGTTGATATCAAGCGTAGAGCGCAATATTTAATTCACTTCTAGATTATCATAACGTGGAACCGTGGTAGAAGATGAGCCAAATTACATCATTTGTGACGTCATAAAGACCACGCCTTGTTTTCAAAATCGGCATTTTAAAAATTAATTGAAAAATAACTGTTGGGAAAATGAAAGTATTTTCTTTGTCCATGTTATTTTTTTTTTACTCATTCTATCAATTTCAGTGACTAGTACTTTTGACTGAAGGAAACAACCCCATTGCAGAAAATTAACAATTAACTTCATGCAATTTTATTGGCCTTCTAGGCACAGAAACACTGTTAAAGTTATTTTTATCAAATAAATTTAAATAGTATGAGGTTCAAATTCCTTATAAATATTGATTTTAAATTGCTAAACTTGTATGACAACATTTTATAATTCTGTGACAAGACTGTTTAGTTACAGGGCATGATTTTTAATTGTGCATAACAATGAAGTAAGCAAATAATAGTAAAAAAATAATTTAAATAAAGTTGAAATTCTTTATTTTACTGCATTAAACATATCTCATTTTGGGAAAATAATTTTTCGCTAATCGTTTATCACTAGTTTCTCGAAACTATGATAAATGAAGTTGACGTAATTTTCTCAGCTGTTTACGTCTTTACTGCATCTGACAATTTAAATTAAAACAATTTTAAGGAAGACATTCATTTTGTCCCGCACGTAATACCTCATTTCATTCATAAAAAATAGCACTTTAAAATGGTAATGAACAAAATTTTGTTGCTTAACAAATTACACATTATGTGTGATTTCTTAATTAAAAAATGTATTATTCGTTACCTTTTAAAATTATTATATTTTTAATAGGCTGTCGCGTGCAGGAAGAATTGGTGACTTCTAAGTTAAATGGCCCTATTAGTTTTTTAAACGGTTTAAATTATTATTTGTTAACAAATTAGACATGTTTTCTTGATATTGGAGCCTTAAATTTCAAAACCACGTGGCGCATGTCTATATAGTTGGGTTTAAACACAAACTTATTTGATAAAAATATAAAGTGTCAAAAGTATCTCCGCATCAAATGTAAAATTGAAAAATGCGTTTACTCCTATTTAATTAAAACATTAAGATCTATAACGAAATGTTGGGAAAAATATGGTCTGGTTGTCCCGCACGTGACGATAAAACGGCCCTAGAGCTTAAATCATTCAAAAACGGACAAGAGAAAGATAAGAACCTCCCAAAAATTTTAGGAAATTAATTTTCTTGAATTATTTAGCGTCAAAGTGTAAGGACGAAAAAAATGTCGGTATACATTCTCGATGGCTATTATTCAAACTTGTAACAATGAATTTATTTAAAATGAGCTTTAATAAGTCCGAAATGAATTATTATATCGTACAGTACTAATGATTAATTCCGCTAGGAAAAGTTACCCAAGAATTATGAATGAATACAAAATGTTCCATATTAAATGAACTAGATAAAATTTTCGCTCTGAGCTCATTTCGATAAATTACTTTTTATGATACTGAAAATTAGAAACGCGAATGAGATCTTAAGACATCAAGCCATAATGACACTTCTTAAAAGCTAAGATAAAAAAAATCCAAAATATCTTTTTTGTAATCTAACTTTAATATCATGATGGATAATATGCATACCTGACAATGAAGATGATCGAAGGAAGACTACACTACTTTTAGATTAGATCCTAAAAGAAACATTAAGAATTTTTGTAATTATCGAGCCATAAGGCCTCGAATCAGCATTTCATTAATATGAGAATACGTTAAATATTTAATCTGCATATAGCTAAGAAGGTAATTTCGAATGCAATTAATCTTTTAAGTTCTTCGCCTTAATGCCTTTGATAAGGAAATATTCTTTTTTTCCCCTTTTTTTGTATGTAATGGAAGAAGAAATCATATTAATGAGTATGCGTACGGCGCCAGTTTTAGAAAAAGATATCTTTTTCTTCTATCTCATTAAAGCTTAATGTGTTTGGAGAGTATTGATTGGCGCAGATGCATGACGTCACGTTTATATCGTTCCATAATACTTAATGACATTAATTAACATTGATCGCATTTTTGGATGTGACATTAGAAGTAATGTCGAAAGTGTTTCGTTATTTGATTCATTTTATGGGTTTTGTTAAAGGCACGTATTTTAGCTAAATTACTTTTGAAAACCGCATGTACATTGCCCGGATGTTATTTCGAAATTAAAGCTTCAATCTTCATTGCTGATCGTATTAAATCATGTTTGTGTCTCGAATATAATTTCTTTCACTTTGTTTCATTTTTACGAAGATATTTGTATGCTGTTATTTGATTTTTCAACTCAGTTTAAAAACTGAAGAAATAAATTAATGCTAGTATCTCTTTTTTTTTTACAAATGCAAAATAAAATACACGAGTGAAACCTTTTAATAAATATAGTTGACATTGAAATGAGTACCTGTGTGTTGATTGTGGGGGAAAAACAGAAACAAAACCGAACAAACATGTAAAGAAAACTGGCTACATGGTTTTCAGAGTTATCGATTACTTTTGATTCATCAAGAATAGTAACTTATTACTTTGCTTTTTAAAAGTTTTTTTCTTTTAAATGTAAAACAAAGGCATTCAGTTTCTATATTAAATATAATTTCATAAAGGAAGTTTACGTTAAACATTGCACGCATCTGCGCTGTTAAAAAACCCCTCTCATCATAGGATTTAAAATTAGGTAAACAGTAAATGATTAATTTATAGTTAGTTACACAAATACATAACTACAGGCAAAAAACAATGTAATAGAGTTGACATGTAACAAAGAGCAGGAGAATAATTAAATTTAAAAAAATCGGCTCATAAATTGGCAACAATAATTGCATATGAATAATAAAAAAGTATAAAAAGATAAATAAAAGAAATATACCAATAAACAGATAAAAGATAACGAAATGAATGCCTATATAAACAGTTTCAGAGAGGAAGTAAACATACACACATCGTTTTTCTCTTAAATAAAGAGCTATATTCGTACAAAGTCAAACAAGAACTTCCATCTGGAGCTAGACATGAATACTTTTTCGTACTAAGGTTGTATAGTACGTCACACCCCGCTTTTTAGCATTTGAAACTGATTTATAACAACAAAATAAGCTGCCCTCTTTCAAAAAAAAAAAAAAAAAAAAAACGAAAAAGAAAATCTGATGGCATAGATAATTCAAGCCACATTCAGTTTTTCAAATTGTTAGGCATTAATTTTGAGTATATTTCAACCATTAATGACCTTCATCTTAGGCTCATTTTAAATTCAGCTATTTTGTCTAATGTTGAAACATACAATTTCTCGAAAAGTAAACTAAGGAACTAAGGAACAAAATTACAAGAAAAAAAAAGAAAAAAAGTATTTTTCTTAGCACATGCTTTTAAGGGGGTACTGGATACATTTTGAAAATTTTTTTATTAAACAATTTAGAGTTTGAAATTTTTTGCACTGATTCAACATCTAACTAATAAGCAAAATCATATCATAAATATTTAAAAAAAAATATTTAAATTAATCAATTTTCTTTAAAAAAAATGGTGTTGCTTTTAAACGCTAAAGCTCAAAATATTCTCGGTCAATTTTCAAATTTTTCTCAAGAAATTATGCTTAAATATCTAATCTTTAATTTCTATTCGGCGATTCAAAAAATATTAATTCAATAAAAAATAAAAAATAATTAAAAAAAAATTTCGAGGAATTCAAAGACACTTTTTTTTAAGAAATCATATTTTTTTCCGTAATGTTTTTTTTTTTTTTTTTTTTTTTTTTTTCAAATTTGCCGTGCAAAAATTAAAGGAAACTGTTTGAAAAAGATATGATCCAAATTTCATTACTTTATCTTTATTAGTTCCTGTCTTATAAGAGTTTGAGTGCAAAAAATCGGGAAAAACCAAGTCATGGAGAAAAGCGTGTTTGAAGTTTTAAAGTTACAAATGTAAAGTTACAAAATATTAATAATGACTTAAATGCATGCAACAAAAATAAAGACATCTTCCTTTCTAATTAAGATGAAAACAAGATTCAAACGTCCTTTTAAGCAGAAAAAGATGGAGGAGGCTTTAAAATAATTTTTTAAAAATGCAAAAATTGGCGATTTTTGTGTCCCGAACCCCTTAAACCTAAACACGTAAAAAATAAACTACTAAACAAGCAGCTTTTTTTCCCCCAAATGTCAAAAAAAAAAGAGAAAGACACTGAATTAACTAAAAAAAGTTTACTTAAAATAATCAGCGTTTTAATTAAAATTAAAACCGTTTTTAGTTTTTTTCTTGCGGGAAAAAAAATAAAGCCCTTCGAATTTCTTTTCATTTTTCGCTGTCGAAAATTAAAAAAGAAATTAATCAAAACTTTTCGATGAAAAATTAAAAAATAAGTATCAACAATCATTATCTCACAATAAAATAATTTGACTTTAGAATTCACTTCATTTTGATTCAGTCAATCAATCTATCTAACTTTCGTCAATTTTAATCCTACGGAAAATACTATTTCAATTTTTATTTGTAACTTTGTTCCTATTTCTTGAAACCAAAAATTAAGAACGCATTCAGAATTTGCACAATTTTCTCTATTTTTTGGTACTAACGCTGTTTAATGTTGTTAGTTTCTCATATAAAAAGGTTTAAATTTCTCCCGTAGGCATTAATTTGAAATGTTTTTACATTGCTCAAAAAATTCCCCTAAGTGGTCAAATTTTATTATTATTATTATTATTATTTATTTATTTTTATTTTTATTTATTTATTTATTTATTTATTTTTTGTACTTTTTCTTTGGCAACATTTCTTTAAAAAGTTCGTTCGGAGGAAATCCGTTTTTAAGTTTGAGATCTATATTTGGCTTTAATTTCCCAGGAGGCACTAATGCTAAAATGTTTTGAATTATTCAAAGTTTAACTAAAAACTGTTCGAATCAAAAAATGGAATGTGGGAGCGAACTATCTTCGCCGATATCTTTCGAACAGAAAATTATTTGTTGGAATCTTGCTGTTACCCCCAAAAGTTATTAGGGGGCCGGGAGGTAAATAGACAGACCGATATACCGACAGGCACACATTTTTCCCATTCCAAAACACTATCTTTCATTTTTTTCAGTATTTTTTTTATTGTCTTTTACGTTTTCCTTTTTTTCTTTCGTTTTTTTACTATATTTGTATGACTCATTAAGCCTTCTTTCACACTTTCTTCTTTTTTTAACTTTTACTAAAAAGTAGACTGAAAAACAGCCCGAAAAAGTTTAAATCATCAGAATTTTTCATGTGCACACACGTGAGAAATATTAATGTGCTGTAGTTTAAGTTTATTATGACTAGTACTCAAGCAACAACAACTTATTTTTAATGCTATATTACATAAATTTGAGAAACAGACATGAAAGAATAAATTCTTCAATATTATTTTTCTAAAATAATCAATTTGTTTATTAATTAGCTTGCAAAGAATCAGAAGAATCATTTTTGGTCCAAACTTTACGACTGGATGAAAAAAAAACAGCAAAAGTTTTCTTGAAATTATGCAAATTTACAAGCACGTCGCCGTTAAATGGCTTTTCTCCAAAGCAAAATTTTATCGATTTTTTGATACAAAAAATATTAAATGCTTGCAGAAAATTCAAAGAATACATAGAGTAATATTTTTCAAAAGAAACCCATAAATGTTTGATAAGTTCAATGCAGTACATTGATTTTCGCATAGTCTGAAATCCAGAGCAAAAGTATCATCACTTAATTCTTTTGAGGCTAGTTTTGGAAATATTCAGTGACAAAAAAAAAAAAAAAAAAAAATCCTGGATTCGCGACATTTTATGTCACCTTATCTTTAATATGCTTCATAAAGCAGTTGAAACTCAAAGTATTGATTATTCTTAAAACTTGAAAATTTTCGATTAAGAGATGAAAAATACATTTTATACTTTCTGATGCAACGAATTTATCGAGATAAACTACGTGCAATATTTCTTTAGTTTTAAAAATCTGGCCTTTCTTATGAACACTTAGCTAGAGTGACGATTCCAATTTATGTGATTTTTCACAAACCGGGAAGTGTTTCAAACCGCTATATTATTTAATGTTCAGATTCTTGAAGTTCTTATCTTGAAGTGTTACAGTAAAACCATTGTTTCGATTTCCCTAGAGTATCAAAATATACATTTTTTATCGTAACATTTATGCGGATGCACAAAATAAGATACGTTAAGCTTTTTTTCTGCCCAATATCGTTTCTGCTATGTATCATGGTAGTATATTCTTGTTTAATATTCTTGTTACTTTCTCAGGGGGCTAAACTAAGAATGGAGTGTATATATAAAACCTTAACTATTTCGCATAAGCATTTGATTTCATTGAACATTGAAAACGGCTATTTTTTATATTTAAGTCTTCAGGAAGAAATGGTTAATATTTTGTATTTACAATATTGCCAAATAAATAAAGAACGCATAAAAGTACCTCTTTGTATAAAGTGAAAAATCGTTTTGAATGCAAACCAAGAATTATTTTTAAGATCTAATTATTTTCCTTTTAGGGTATAGAAAATTTGTAGAAAAAAAGCTATGCACAGAAGAAATTTCCAGTGATATTACACCAAATATCTATATTTATTTTTAATATGATGAAAACTTGTTTGACATATTTTTGTTTTTAGAACTAATTATATGATGCAACATCAATTGAAGTAACACTAATAATAATAATAATAGTGATGATGATAATAAGTAATAATGATGGTGTTAATGCTGTTGTTGATGATGATGATAATAATAATAATAATAATATTAGTAATAATAATAATAATAACAACAAAAACAATAATAATAATAATAATAATAATAATAATAATAATAATAATAATAATAATAATAATAATAATAATAATAATCGTAATAATAATAATAGTAATATCAATAAGAATAATTAAAATAATAATATCGATACAATAATAATAATAAGAAGAAGAAGAAGAATTTCATAACGATTTCATCTTCAGAAGATGAGGGATCTCGTCTGTTGCGATAAAAAATCTTGAAATAAAAACTGCAAAAACATTGGTCTCGACTAAGACTCAGTCTTTTGTTTTCGTCTCATTACCCAGACAATATGCAATAATGTGTTTCTTGATAAACAGTAAGACATTAGTCTTACAATTTGGAAATAGTTAGCTCTCAAAAAATACATCGAATCGATCATTATAAAATACATGGTTGGCTATTAAATCCAATTTAAAAATAGAGAAATATTATAAATGCTACACATCAGTTGTTTCCAATTCTAACATTTCAAATGCAACTTAAACAATAAGAAACATATCTGCAATGTTTCCATGGGAACATCAAATCTGAAAAAAAGAAACATGTTTTTCATTGCCAAATAGCCATTGTCCAATCGTTTCTTAGCCGGCGGCCATCATACCATTTTTACATTATTACAATATCGACTTGTTAACTGGGGCCACGAGAATTTACTCTTGATATCATGGGCCTGGAGATCGATCTTAAACTTGACCTACAAACTTATCACTATAGAAAAGAATGGTAAGTATTTTGATTAAAGAGGGGTAACGGCCAAGTGACCGACACTGCCATCTATTGCCGAGCCCATCAAGCAGCCAATTTCCGTATTAGCACGCTAAAATATGTTTTCCCATTCAGCTCAACTGATATTGACATTCTCAGCATTTAATGGGTTACCGAACTTTCAAACTTGACGGCGAAACAGAAACCTACCAAAAATTATGTTGTCAAGCCCCCTATCTACACGTCAGTCTGAAGAAGAACGGAAGGAGGGGGCGGGAAACCCTTTCCTCCCCATCTTACATTCAGTATATACACGTTTAAAAAAAGTTCAGCGAAAGAAAGAGCGATTCAGGGGAAAAACGAGAGGAAAAAGATGCCCAAGATGACAGGGATTGTTGGAGGTGATGGAAAGAGAAGGGATGCGAATATGAGGAGGATCAGACACCTTGATGATGGATGGGACCCTGAAATCCTTTTTTTATTTTTTCTTCTTTCCACTTTTGCTTCGTCTATATTTCTCACCTTGTAGAAGTAAAAAAGTTTTTTTTTCGGCTTTGTCTTTTAGCGTGCTTTCTTAAAAGACGTGTTCAAAGTAAAAGGCGGAGCAAGAAAATGACCGACATTTCGCTCGTAATGAACAGAAGCTATTAATCAAGAGATGTCTTAATAAGAATTTTGTCACAAGGGAACGAGTAGGCGTTTTCGAGTTCCAGAAAAAAAATTTCGAGTTCTTGCTTTCAAATATCAAACAGCACAGCGTAATCATTAGCATTTTGGGATAATGTTTCATAAGTGAATCTTATAAAAATAAATGCCTTAACAAAAGTACGCATTAAGTTAAAGAATAAAAGGACATTTAATTATTATGTGTCTCTAATTAAAACTATAGACAACAATTTTTTTAACAAAAGTACCGAATCGCAATACGTATTTTTTATTTCTTCCGCATGAACAAAAAGACGCGTCAGTGAGCACTTACATATTGGGATTTTACTTATCTGAATAAAATATCGTCGTCAATATATTTTATTCAGTCAAGTCACACAGCCACACCCTCCCACCCACCGCCTCACGCTCCATATTTTTTCTTTTAGGTCAAAAAATTGCAAACAACGGCAACCCGTGCTGACTTGCGCCTGAAAGCGTGAAACAGCACTGTGTACTAGGCCAAATCGAAAAAAAATATTTTTTTTTTTCATAAGTTCAAAATTTCATGTTGATAAAACGTTGCCCCTATAGCCCCACATGTACCACAAAAATATTTATAAATACTAAAAATATCTAGGTGTGCAGCAGGCGGCATTAAAATACTGCAATTTTCTTCAAAAATCAATATTTTTCTATACATTTTGCAAAAAATGTTAGATAAATTTTAAGAAGTTTTCAAGCTGAAAAATATAAACAGTAAAGTTAGTAATTAGCGTTAAATATAAATTTTTGCTCTCTTGCAATATTGAGTAGTAAATCTCCCACATACTACTCAAAATATGGATTTTTTTTGAAGTTTAGGTTAAATTTTTCATTTTAAATATATTAATTTTTTACTACTCATTTGCAAATGTTAATTTGAAAATGTATTTGCTAGTATTTTTTAAACTTGATATTTAATTTAACTGTACATATATGTGATTTTTGAAAGATAAATCGAAAAATTAATTTTTTGAAGTAAATATTAAATTTTAGGCCTTTTACTGGATACCTAAATATTTTTTAGTTTGGTTAAATATTTTTGTGGTACATGAGGGGCTTTAGAGTCAAAGCTTTATCAACATAAAACTTTGAACTCCCGGGAAAAGAATCGATTCGGCCTAGTACAATTTCAGGCTCAAGTTTACCTTTGTTCAAATTGTATGAAACATTTTTTATTTTGACCTAAAATAAAAAATGTTAGAGGGTGTGAGACTTGAAAAATAGATTTTTGTTTTTATCCTAAATGTACATATATTAGACGTTACGTGAGATCCGGGGCAGAAATGAACGAATATTTCAAAGTAACAGAGCACGCACTGATCAAAATGTTTTGAAAAGCATTTAATGAAGCAAACTTGTGTAGACTCAAATGAGAAAAAAATAATTGAGCACGCACATAAATATATTCTTATAGTGGAATAAAGATACACCTTACGCAATCGATATATTAAAATTAAAAGTGTGAAATTAAAAATTTATGACACTGAAATTTCATAAGTTAAATTTATAAAAAATATTAGTCAGCATGGATCAAAAAGTGATAACATGAAAAATACGTGGATTAATGTGTAAACCGAAATAGGAATAAATAATGCTGCAAATGAGCTGCCGGTGTGCTTAAAATAATCGAATTAAGTAAGTAATGGAGATAAATTCCTTACAAATAATTTTCTTTGCATTAGAGTTTTAAATAGTTTATAAGTCATATTTTCCCTACAAACTCCCGTATTCTATAGATGCAAGTATTCATTGTCTTCCTCATTGTTATATTTCATATTTAAAAAAGTGTAGTTTGAAAAAGCACGGTAAAAAAGCAATTAATGTTTTAAATTTGCGTTTTAAATTTCTTATCCGTTATAAAGAAACATTCATTAATGATTAAGTTTAGAGTTACATAGTGCTTTTCTAAATTCTACGCTAAATCTAATAATCTCATTTTGAATTATTAAGTTCTATTATTGTAATGTAATACTTAAAATTCCTTTTTAGAGAAAATCAAAGCAGAAGAAATGTTTACTAGACTGTAACTGTGTTTTCCCTATAGGCAATATACCACCGAAAAAAAGTGGAGCACTCAACTGTAAGTATTGTTTTCTTCAAATTTCTGTTGCAAAGCAGTAGAAATTATTAATGCAATTCAATTTGAGTCTTAGAAGAATTGTAATAAATATACAGAAAATAAATTACACCATGTTCAAGATCTCGGAAAATTTTAAGCAAATTTAATATTGTTTCAGCGTAGTAATTTTTAGTTGCTTTCAAATTTTCAGCAAACAGAAATGTATGTATATTGTACAAGTGAGGGAATATTTTCTAAAAAAAAAGAGTTTTTTGAAGTAAAGTTTTAAATCTGGATGATGTAAATTTCAGAAAGTAAAGAAGTAGGACGTGCCATAGATTAATTTAGTTTTTAATACTCTCTTTGTCTCTCTCTTCCCAGATACTTTTAATTACAATAGTAAAAAGTAGTTTTAGTTAATTGGATCATCTTTGTTGATTAAAAAATTAAAAAGTTTCAATACATTAGCCTAAAACAGTTTAAGTTTTTTGCAACAGTAGATTTTCTTAAAAATGGTTATAGCAAACATTGATACAACACAATTTTCTATACATATAATAAAATAAGATGTTTGTGTGTGTGTGTGGCGCGCATCCCGGGAAAACGGTAAGGCCTAGAAAGATGAAATTTGGTATACAGGTGCAGTTTTTGCTGAAGATGTGCACCTCGGGCCTCGATTTTTGATATTTTAATTAGAAAAAAAATTATTTAATGTTTTATGTGATTTTTAGCACTTTTCAGCACTTTTAACCTCACAGACCCCGAACCAAATACGCCAGACGAATATTTTTTGTACTATAGTGTAGGAAATTTAATTTTAAATATGATAAATGAAAAAATTTTGAAGATAAAGCAATTTTTGTATTTTTATAGATTTTTGAAAAAACCTTTAATTTGCATTTTTTTCTGGATTTAGTTTTTTTCGAAAACCATCCTGCGAAAAGTATTGAACCCTCAATTCTAAAATTTTAGTTGGTAATAATAAAAACATTCTGCCCCCTTCAGAAGAAAAAAGTTTTTAAAAATACGCAATAGTTTTTGTTTTACAATTTTTTTAATGCAGAACGCAACGCAAGCTGTTCGCTTGCCGGCTGATTTCCGAATTTACCTCATCACGTGATCCTACTGAAATCGTTTGCCTTTTCTTCACCTTTTTTTAAAAATTTTTTTGCAAGCGTTACTTTTTGCCACACTATGGGAAACATGGAGACTTTTTTTTTTTTTTTTGCGGGCTATTTTGATTAAATAAATAAAGCCCGCGATTTTTTGCATGATCTGTGTTTTTGTTACGGATTGGCGGTTATGTTAGGTAGATACAGAGATAGAGATTGAGTGGACAAAAAATGCTTTTTTTTCGAATTAATACTTATATAAATTAAGAAAGATTGTTAATTACTGTCAGAGGTAGATATGCATAAATCATATAGATAGATAGATAAACAAATATAGAAGTCGATATAGAGATGGACAGCAAGAAAGAGACATGCCCGTCATTTAAAAAACTTCAACGGGGTGTCAATGCCCCCCCCCCCCCCACACACACCATGACTTTGAAAAAACAATGCTTTCGCATAAAAGAGGGAGTGCTTTTTGTTATTTTTCGACAAAATTTGCATGATGCGTACGCCTTTTGTGCCTCCCCTCCCCTCTTTTAAAAGTATTCTAAACGACGGAACTGGAGATAGGTCTAGAAAATATTTTATTCAAACTACCAATGATATAGACAAATATAGATTGATTGATAGCGCCACGAAATTTATTGAAGCAACCGCCGAAGGCGGCAACATTGGCGTAAAAAGGCGAATGATAATATCGATACATAAAGAAAAACATTAATACCGTCGCTAAAATGTCTAAGCAGCCGCCGAAGGCGGCAACCCTGGCGCAAAAAGGCGAATATCGTAAAAAGGCGGACCAGATGGTCGCCGAAGGCGGCTAGTAATCAATAAAACCCTTTGTTTCACTAATTTAGCGCAACATTTTAGGATTTTCAATGCGATGTAGTTAAAGTTGAGGTTACGTGAATTCATCTAGTTTATTCTGCAAAATTGTTTTTCAGTTTTTGTAACCAGTTAAATTTTCTTTCAAAACTAGTTATTCAGTATTATTTTTAAATACTATTTTTATTCCAGGAAATGCATTTGACATACTAAGAGACAAGTGTAAAACAAAGGTTTGATGCGCAAGTTTTCCATTTAAAGAAAATATAAGTTAATACAGAAATACAAAAAAATTTTTCGTGCATGAAGTTTTTAATGGAAATATATGCAATATATTATTGTTTGCATGGTTGTTTGTTATAGATGGCCGTTTACTCGTACAATTAAATGTCTCTATAATTCGTTCTATATAGCTACAATACGAGGCACTTTAATTCAAAAAGGTTTTAATAAGACACATGTAATCATCTATAAGAAAGGGTTCATGACTAAATACTTGTATTATTTGAAAAAAATAGATTTAAATAATAATTAAAATTAAAATTGAATTAAAAATCACATTTAAAGCATTCATGACGCTATAATCTAAACTGAAAACCACACTATGTCTGAGAAGTACAGATGATCAAACGATTCTAAGAAATCTCATAGTGAAAAGACTATAACAAAACTTTAGATTGTTTCAATTAAAGGTAAATTTTCCCAAGTGTATTTGAGTTTTTTAAGATGCAACAGAAATGAGATAAAACAGACATTGACTAAGTTATGCAAAATGCGAAGATTTTAAAGCAAAAGGAATTTTACTTATCAACATGTTTTGTTGATTTTATGGAAAAAAATAAATAAATGATAATGTAAATAGTCGTCTTTATTGTATTTTTTTCAGTTGTTCAAATGATAGTAAAATAGCAAAAAGGAATCGTCTTAATAAAAAACAATAAAACACTTTTTGTAGATGATTTTTAAAACTTTAAATTTTTGAATTCACGAAAAAATTAAATTTTAAGGAATGTGCACAGCAATGTTTCCTCTAATCATCAATGACTCTACCTGCCATTAAAGGATCCTGAAGTTCTAAATTTTGATTATCTATTTAGTTTTTTATGTATCACAAATGTAAAATAAACAACGCTATTTGGATTTGCGATAAGCTATGACTCTACATGTGATTTTGTTAATTATTAAAATGGTTTAACTTTCTGAAACATATAAAAAAAAGTTGACCATTGCGAAACTTGTTTATTAATTAATTACTTATTAATTAATTTTAAGCTTAACAAAAATAACAATTGATGGAAAGAAAATTTAACAGTGCTTACTAATGACTAAATTAAATGTTAGCGGGTTCATTTTTATTTTTCTCTTTTATGGGTCGTTCTTACGAAAATAGAACAAACAATGTGCTACTCGTTTTACCCTTAAAATCACCTTTACTAATTATTACCAAACAATACTTTTTTTACTGATTTTAAATTTAATTGTGTACCATCCATTCAATGATTTGAACATGAGTAATTTATTACACACTAAAATATATTTCGCTTTGAAACAATAAAGAAAATATTAGTTGTCCTAACGTTATATTGTGAGGACTGAAAATATGATTTCAAATCGTTCTGGAAAACCAATAAAACCAGAAAAGATATCAATTTATTGCGACTTTCGTATAAAATTAATTATTGTCATTTGACAACTTGAAAAGAAAAAAAAAACTGCTTGAACAATTGTTATTTATTTAAGTCCCAACATTTTGTACCATACTGCGTACCATATTGTCCACTGTGCTGCTGCCATTTTGAAAAAATAAATAAATAAACAGTTACATTAAACCAGACAATACTTTAAAGTTTAAGCAGAATAACTTCTGTACTTAGTCAGCTTAACAAACAAAAAAGTTGAGTCTCACTCCTTTTTCAAAAGATACCACGTCCATTATACTACATTTGTATTAATAATAAAACAAATTTTTTTTGCTGGTTGAAATGACAGGTGGAAAGATTTTTCCCTTGAAATGGACGAAATAATAGTTTCAGAATCATTTCTCCATCCTGTTACAAGGAGTAGTCAAAATATTTTTAATCCCTTTGCGAACTACTTATGTAGAAACCATTTACAGTTTATTACACTTAAATAAATGGAGAGCAAGTAAAAAATATGATCAGTTGTGGAAATTATTAAAATTGATAAACGAACATCAAAAGTTCCATACATAATTTGTGATATTTTCTTAAAAATGAAAAATATACTAAAACTTAAAATTTATCGCAAAATATCATAATACAGATTAACTTGATTGCAGAATTAATTCAATACTATCATTTCCCAATCTAATGATTTCTTTTCCAGATTGTCTTGAAAAAAATTGATATTTTAGTTCGTATCCTTCGCAGCAGATAAGTTACTTAAATTTAGTAAAGTGAATGTAATGCATGCAAGTGTATACTGATAAAAGAAAAGGAAAGATAAGATTTCGCAGGCAGCAGAAATTTCGCCCAAACAAATCAAAAAAGAATAACCGCAATTGGATATCAGTGTTGGATTATCACATAGAATTTACAGCATTCAAGTATATTTACATTCTAAAAAAATGGAAAATGCTACAATTTTTAGCATTAGAACTGAATTTCCAATACGAGGCATTCCAAAATAAGATATTTGATTGTAAAATGCATATTTGTTTTCCAATTATTTCCACACTGGAGCATATTTTTATGAAAGTGCTGAAATGTTTTTTTGCTGGGTCTAAATATTTTTTTTAATAGAAGTAGTTTTTTTTATCTGTAATGATTAATTTATTAATATTATTTTTCTAACTTCATACTTACAATTTCCTTCCAGAGAATATCAAAACAGAAGGAACTTATTAGACTGTAACTGTGTTTTCCCTACAGGCCCTATACCACCGCAAAAAAGCAGAGCACGCAACCAGTGGCGTAGCTACACTTTCTGCCCCTCGGGGCGGTTTCTCAACTTGCCGCCCTTTTTAAAGGGTAATAGTTGATACATTCAAGAATTAAAATTATTTTTATAAGAGAGAGAGAGATTTTTAAAAGACAAGAAAAGAAAATAAATTTATTTTTTCCCTTCTCATTTCTCTTGCAGAAGAAAAAAAAGGGAATTCAGAGCCCCACCGAAACATTCCAAAAGTTAAGTCCAAATTCATAATTTTTGGCAATTTTCAGAACAATTTTCAGTTTTATAGAAAAAATGCTTGGAACTCCCTCTATTTTTTTTCAAAATTAAAATTAGTTTTATTTATTCTTTGGGGATACTAGGGGGTCAGGACTTCTCAAGGAAATCTTCCGAAACTGAAATGTTAAAAAAGCAATTTTAGGCTATCTTTGGATACGTGAATTTATTGGGAAGGTTCGGGGGCGCTGTCTGGAAAGCTTCTCAACAAAATTTAGAAAAAAAAAAACCCGTAAATGTAGGCTGTATCCAGGGCTGTGGAGTCGGAGTCGAACAGATTTCGGGGTAAAGGAGTTGGAGTCGGAATCGTTAGAAAACATGCCGAATCCGACCCAGGGCTTCTTTTTTTTCTTTCCTTTTCACTGACTCTCCTTGCTTTTTTTTAAAACTGACTACCAGTTGGTTCGATTACATGTATAAAAAGATACTAATGAGAAAATAACTGCCGTTTTGGCAATCAGCTAGCTTGAGTGCTTACCAAACTTTCAGTAGCCGTCCCCTAGTTTGCTTGCTTCTTAACTTAACTAATGGCAACTGTCAACAAACGGTTTGGTTGCCTAACACTTTCAAGTAATCACTTTCAAATAAAAATATAGTGTTTTGTTCGATCTCAGTTATAAAATAGTAAAAGAAACGTAACAAATTAGTAAGTCGAGGCCCGTAGTAAGGTTGAAACCTGTAAGGGTGATCGGCAAATTCGAAGAAGTTCTGGCGCGAAAGCACGAATTCAAAAGATTCGATGAAATAATCTTATGTTTTTTTCTTTATTAAGACTATTTCTATAAGCTTGGTTCTCACTAAAAAGTATGGAACAAAATAAGTGTAAATGATTTCTTGCTTACAACACTCAATAATTGCAGTTAATCTTAAAATCTTCATGTTAAGGTTAATTCTAAAGCAGCCAATAAAATTTAAATTAAAAATTTTGTGAAGAAGAAATAGAGGTATAGTAAAAAGCTATTTGTACAAATTTGTATACCGCCGCATTTTGTGTAAAATTAGCTCCTGACGTATATGTGCCCTATTTACGTTGAAATGTTATTGATGAAATATTCTTTTAAATATATTCGCGAAAATTTTCAGAGTTAAAATATTTATATTTTTTATTAACTCTGAAATTAACTTTGGGTGTCATCTACCAGATGGGTGTCACTCGGGGCAAACCACCCCCTCTCAAGAACTTGGATTTAGAAAAAAAGCTTTTTTTTCTCTCAAGTTACAGCTTTCAAAAATTGAAAACACACGGTTTGATCAATATCTATTTGTTAAACATTAAAGGGGGGCAAATTACAGATAATCCTTTTCAAATTTTTTAAAAGGGATTTTTAAGTCATCTCACTTTTTAACTCATAACTATTGGAAAATTTGAATTTTAAATTGAATTTCTAACGATGTATGCGTCTTGGGTTTAAAATTTAAAAAAAATGCGAAATTTTCATAAAAAGGAATTAGTATTATAATCTCTGTTTAAAGGTTTTACCTCTTCCCCTGAAGGGATAGAGGGAGTTGAAAAAATACAATTAAAATTTTTTTTAAAAAATCCGGAGTCGGAGTCGGGCGTTCCAAAATCAAGGAATTGGAGACGGGGTCGGAATCGGTCATTTTCCTTCGACTCCGCAGCCCTGGACTGGTGTAAGGGTTTCCCCTAACTTCAACAAACACTATATTTTCCTCCCGAAATATTTTCCAACTTGAAATCAATTTTAGTCTACCTTTAACGTTAAAGAAAATGGGGAACGTTCAAGAGCTCTCTGGAAATTTTTCGATGCCGAAGTTTCAAAAACGCAACTGTGGGCTATCTTTAACTGCATAAGTTTCCAAATTTTTCCCAAAATGTTGGAAAGTCAGATGGGTTTTCTGTCTCCCCTTGAAACTTTTTGAAAATGACGTCCTAAAAACGCGACTTTATCCGTTGTTGCCAACGTTGTGAGAGAGAGTTCGGAAGGAGGTTCACCACCCGAAACCTTTGTCAAAAAAATAAAATGTTGTTTATTTTAAGCTCTTCACCACTAAGAAAAAAAAAAGGATTCTCGGTCTTCCCTCATAAATTTCTAAAAACGAAATTCGGAGTCAACTGTGATGACGTTAGGTGATTTTGCGCACATCTGGGGTCCCTACATTAGAATTTTTTTTAAGTTAAAGTTTCAAAAAACCCAACTCTAAGCTACTTTTGGAGACATTGGATGAGATAGGGATTTTAAAGTTCGAAGTTGATGTCCTAAATACACACTGTAAACTATTTTTAATCATTATATAATAAAGGTCAGGACTTTACCGATCTCAGGGAATTTGTTGGTGTTGAAGTTATAAAAACTCAATAATCAATATTAGGCTAAAAGATGAGATATGAAGGGATGGGGTAGGCGTTATCCCTTGGAAATGTTTCAAGACCAAATTTGGACGATTCTGTTTCACTAGTAGAGGTCTAAATGTGAAAAGCTTTGCCTAAAGATCATTTTACTAATTGAAAACCTTTCCTTAAAATTAATGACTAAATGTGATACTCATTGTGTAAAGGAATTAGTTGATATAATGCAGTAGTACAAGCAATTATTATCTGAGTTGTGAATTTTTTTTAATATAAAATGAACACAAAATTCATTCTCTCTTAGTGAAAACTTTGTAGTCAGTTGCCAATCAAAGCAAATGTTGAAACAGATAATGCTACCCCTGAAAATGAGCATGAAATCGCCCACCATTTGAGGCCTTCTCCTTTTTCTCTATATAGTTGCCACTTTCCTTTAAAAAAAAACACAGTTTTTTTTTTCTAATTTGATGGTTTCCTCGGAAATTACTTAAAATCAAGTGGTAGCTTCATGATATAACGGAAGGTTATTAAATGTATTGTTTTCTTCGTATTAGTTTACCTTAACAGCAAAAAGAAAAAAAAAACCATGGTCCCTTGACTTTACAATACCGCCTACATCAGTCTGTAGTTTCAGACGAAGGAAGAGAAAAACAAAACAATAGTGCTGAGATGTCCACAAGAAAAACACATGTTTTGTATTAGAGTAATTTTATTATCATAGTCGTACAAAAACCTTACAATTCGAAGACTTTTTTTTCTATTTTGCCTCCAATAATAGGTCAAAAGCGTGATTTCCTTATTGGGAAAACGCGTTAAATATTTTCGCATCAAAAGCGTGAAATTGCCACCCCCTAAAAAAAGTGCTGCCCGGGGCGGACCGCCCCCTCCACCCCTCCCTAGCATGCAACTGTATATAATAGCTTGTTCAATCCTATTTTGACTACAATTGGAACCCCCCTTTTTTTTCATCTCACAAACTGAAATATGGGTTACAAAATAATACTTGTGACACAAAAGTAAAACCTAATTTAACCTTGCATATTTTTTATGAAGTATGAATAAATAAGTTTGACAAATGGCCGAATTCTTAGCTTCATGCCAAATGTTTTTTAAATTCAGGTGTATGGAAAATTCGATAAATATTTAGTTCGATAAGCTCACGACAGATGAATGATGTTTAAGTATGTATCAATGATGTTTAGTTATTAGCTAAACGCATGAGTTAACAGTATTTCAAAACCCAAAACTCAAAAAGAGTTCTCAACTGCTGTTGCCTGGACATTCATATGTACCGTATTCATTTACTCATTAAATAAAATTCAAAATTGTTCCAAAAGATTTTTTTAAATATGTTGTAATATCAGATTATATATGCACAGGAGAAGCTTTTGTACCTTGATACCCATTTTGGAAAACAAGTTCTAAAATTCCAACTGCTTATCATATTTTAAGTTTAGTGACAGCAGTAATTTCCACTAATACTGTTTTAACATCCTTTTTTTCAACTAAAAATCAGAAAACCAAAAAAGAGAAGCAATTTTTAGAAAATGTGTAAAATTTCCTAAGGTCTACCACAGTATTGAACCTTTAGTCACTGTATAATGTACCTCGAGCCGTAACTGAAATTAATAACATAACAGATATAATATGAAGTACGTTTATTCAACATGCAATGCTTAAAAACAAATTATGGCAAACCTATTTGTCTTCTATGGCACGGTTCTCAACTTGAAGGATGCGCTCCTACGGGGCGTAGAAGAATTTTAAGGTATCGGAATACATTTGAAGGAAAAAGTAAAAAAGTACAGGTGATTATAATTTACTCAATTTTGAGGCCACATGTAAATGTTCGCCACATTATCGCCACTTTTGAAGATTTTAGAACAGCTTTTGTCCACACATCTCTGTGAATCTATTTGTATCATTAACAGGCATAAAGTCAAAATATTGAGCAAAGATGGGCATTAAAAGTGACCTGAGTTGCGCTTCTTCTCAAGTTACTACCTAATATACAAAAACTAGTAGAGAGGAAGCAGTTGTTTTCCTCCTTTTAATGTTGGGAAAGTGATTTGTATTAACATGCCAACCTCACCTAGGTCGTTGGTTACATCACATTTATTTATATTTAGTTTATTTACTTCCCTGTGTTCAAATAAGAATATGTTTAAAATAAAAAAATTGTGTAGCTTACAAAATTATCCATATTTTTGAAAAATAACCAACTTCCGCTGTCCCAACCAGCTTTAGATTCATGGTTTCATTGTACTCTTGTATTGACCACGTGATGATTGGAGGGGAGGGGCGTGAGTTCGCATCAGTGTTCAGGGGGGGGGGGCAGACCCTGAAAGGTTAAAAACACCTGTTCTATTGAAACCTGGATTTTTATGAAAATGTCACGGTCTTAAAACTTGATCATTGTTAAACGAATAAGACTAGTAAACAACTAACTCTTCTTGATCACTGCTGTTTCAAACTGTATAGCTTTAGTTTTCGTGAGTTTTCTGAACTTAGTAATGCTTTATAAGCGCCAAAATCCCATAAAATAAAGGTGCTAAATTTATGTCTTATTTACATGTAAACCTGATAAACCCGCAGCAAATGCGAGTTTACAAAACTGCCAATCAGTGCGTCAATCAATTTAGGTTTTCTTTAAATAATAGATAAATGTACTCGGTCATTTTTGTCTTTAGATACTGAGCAATGGAAACTAGTTAAAAAGTTCAGAATTTTCACTTGATCACTAGTGAGTTAATAATGTCGTAACTGCTAGAAACATCACCGACATAAGGGATTCAAAAAGGATCCAAAATTACAATTTAAAAATGTTTATTTAAACTCGGGGGCTCCCAAAAATGTATTTCGACGTATGTCCCAGATATGTGAATCCAACGTTGCACTTTGAATTTTTACCTTATTACTGGTGGGTCTACTATGTCACAATTGCGAAGGAGGGACTTCACAGACTAAAGGAATCAAAATGAAATACCAAACTACAAATTAAAAATGCTTATGTTAGACACAAGGGATCCCAAAAATGCATTTCGATGGCTATCCTAGATATGTGAATCAATCAATTCACTTGATAAATAGTTTTAGTATTTTTTCACATGATAAAATACCTCTTTCTTACGTTATTACAGTTTACAAAGTTTGTAGCAAAATTCAGTAAATATACATGATGTAATTTGGAGATTTTGAATAAACTAAACTTGAATCTGCTCAGCTCAAAGTTTGCTACTTTGGACTAACTGAAGGTACACCATGTTATCGTACCGAACTGAGACTTTATTTCACAAATTCCATTATAAACCCTACAATGCTTCGATATAGAAGCCTTTATTAAGTTTATTATGTTATATTCACGAATTCATTACTGAATAAAAATGACCGGGAGTAAAACGGAAATAATTCTTTGAGAGACATACTATACATTTGAAATTGAAAAATTAATTTCACTGCTGACTTCATTGTTATCCACTAGTTATAGTTTCACCTAATGCCAAAAGCAAAAACATAAATAAATCTTATTACACTCGCATTGTAAGGGGCAAGACGAGGTGGTTCAATGTACACCAACTTCTTCTATATATGGCGTGCAAGGAATGTACGCAAGATTGTATCAAAGCTTGCTTCAGTTCTAGGAATCTTAGAAAAAAACTAGAGAAGCTGAATGTAATAACAACCCTTTTGAATCCCCAAGCACTAATAAGAGGATTGTAACCAAACACGTCTTCCATGATCGGCTTACTCATATAATATGCTAATGATATCAACATGTCTTAAATCTAGTTAATAGGTTTTTTTTTCCCTTTCTTTTAGAATTAGTTTCTTTTTCATCTTGAAGGACAGTTTCTTTAAGAACGTTGTGACAGATGACATGAAAAATTAATAGGTCAAGGATTTCCTTTAATTTCAACGGTGTGCAATTTTTGAAATGTTATTTGTACACACGCTTTGCTCACAATCAAAAAGACTTGAAAATACTAGAAATAATTTCTTTTAAATTTTTAATTCAATTAGAATTTTACATCAAAAAATGTCTTCAAAGATTTGTTTTTATTAATATACCTTTTGTATGCTCTTAGTTGAAACGTCAAGTTTATTATTACGCAATCTTGAATGCATGAGAATAAAAAGAAATAGAAACACCATTTGATTCCCAAGAAAAATCTATTACTATATACTTTTACGCAAAATAAAATAACCTATTTAACAGTATTTGCCTCTTTATATTTATAAAATAGTTCAAATTCTTTTCACTGCCATGATGTTTAAACTATAAATAACTTTTTTATATTATCAAGATAGTGGTGGAAATACCTGGGTTTTATAAGCTCACACAAATAATCCCAAATGTGACCTTTATAATGGGCTAGTACTTGCTTACTAGCCCAGTATGATGGTCATAATTCCACAAACATATGATGGTTGTATGACATCCAGATTGTGAAGTTATAAGAAACTTTGGTTGAGGTGTTGAACAGTATTTATTTAGACAATCCCTTAGTCTTTGCAAACACGCAGACTAAATGTAAATTTGATCATATATTCAAATACGGTATGTTTGACAAAGTTTGATTTTAATGTTAATCACTTAAATTTTCTCCTACATATTTAATCAATACGAAAACAAAAGTATAGATTGCCAGCAATACTCATTCATTTCAAGAAACAGCATTTAATCCACAGTATGTTAAAATTAACAATAAATTGCTTTCAAAACTGATTTTTTTTTTTTAATTTTTCATTTGCGATAATTAAAATTAAAAATAAGTTCTGGGTGCTACGTTTTTGAATTTCTAAAACAGGTCGCTTAATTTTTGTGTATTTCAGTGTTAAACACCCAAAGCTGCTGTTAACGTAGAAGTACACGATTAAAATGTTAGGACGTTGCACCAATTTAATACATGCAATTAACTATTTAAATTATGAAACATAACGCAGTCTGATGGTGAAGATATGTTATATGCATACGATTATCCGTTAAAATGTTTAGCAATTAAATTGTTGTAGGAATAAAACAATTCATTACTGACACACAAATAATTTTTTTATGAGAGTCATTTAATAGAATAGTAACTGAGATTTACAATATCTTCCATTTAGTTTAAATGTTTTAGTCAATTTAAACTCCAAAAAATCAACAACTGAAATTAACACCCACCCCGATGATTGATGAGATTTCAATAATATAACTCTTTTGGTATAAATCTCTAACAGAAATCAAATGAGAAAATATCTATCGCAATTTACTCTACACAAAAATACATTTAAATGATATTTTTTTAATTTTAAGAATATGTTATCATTATTTTTATAAAATGTAAAGAAATCTTCCTTTGCAACCACAATATAGTAAACCAAATATACAAACCTTATAAAAAAGCAAATTGGCAATAAATATTGAAAAAATGGCATATTTTTGTTTACTTCATTGGATTTGTTCAGCTGTATTATATCTGTACCTATGATGTAAGCTGTTCTCATATGTAGTGCTATGAGTGTTGCTAAGCTTAAACTTCACTTTGAAATGTTACAATACAAGCATAAATTAATGCATTGATCTTTAACATTTTCATTTGTTTTGAAGGTGAAGTTATTTTGAAGATTACATGAACAGAAAATGATTTGTTTCCTTTGTAACAAAAAGAGTGTATTCCAAGCGCTACATATAGTCTCGGTGCATTTCCTAAGCAATAATAATAATCTGACCCAAGCAAGAGACTGTTAATTCACTCTTTGAACCTGAAATTGGTCACAAAAATACCAAAATGGCATTGGTTGTTAAAAAGAATCAAAGTTGAATCTTGCGCAAACTGATTATATATGAAAGTGACAAGCACATTAATAGTATTAACTATTTTTTGTCATCATCTGTCACATGCATTACTGTTTAACGTAACTTAAAACTAAAATTATAAATAAACAAAAACTGGCGAATTAAAATAAAGTACTGAAACCATGACAGCTTTAAGATATAAATAAATAATTTCGAACGGAAAAGTAAAACATTAAATTCCATGAGAAAATTGATAACCTTGTATTTTATGTTTCATGAAAGCTTTAATTTAGTCCATAATTGAGAATACATTTGACTTTTTTATTAGGATTAGTTTTAGTATCTATTTTCCAAAGTATATTTGTTCTATAACATTCGCCGATGTTTTAATAAGGTAGGATTCTGTTTGTAATACCATTGATGATAAAATATTTAATATTCATACCAATTCAAATATGGCGAAGAGATCGAATTTTTATCTCTACAACAGCATTTTAATAGTCATCGGCTCAAATTTCATCAGTTTATAGAAATTGTTCTATACTGATGCTTTACATCACTTAATGAAGTAACTATTTAAGAAATGGTTATGAACACAGGATGAAACCAAAACCGATGATGTGATCAATCATCAGTAAGTCATAATCTTGAATGCTACAAAGTTATAGAAAATAATATCACATGGACCATGGACAATGGGGTTGTTTCTTTCAGTCAAAAGTAGTACTTTTAGTAACTGAAATTGATAGAATAAGCAAAAAAAAAAAAAAAAAATAACATGGACCCAAAAAATTCTTTCATTTTTCTCAACAGTTATTTTTTAAATTAATTGTTTAAAATGTCTGATTTTTCAAACAAGGCATGGTCTTGATGTCGTCATAAATGATGCTCTTTGGTGCATCGTTCTATCGCGTTTCCACGTTATGATAACCAAGGAGCGAATTAAATTTGCGCTTTACGCTTGCTATCAACCATATCGTTGCCAATACACGTGAGTAAAGTTGCGAATTAAATATTTTGCTATGTGAATGGCAACACAGAATGACATTTCATCACTTGTGACGTCATCGGCAACAAATGTAAACAATGGAAGATCACTGATTTAAGTATTTTTTTTAAAATATTAAACTTAAACAAGTTATTTAAAAAATGGTTAGAGCCTATGTTTTTAAGCATGTTCTTTCCGAAAAAATACTTTTAAAATATTGGAAACGACCCCATTCATTGGAAATGAGTTGATTTGAGTTTATGGTTCCAAGCTTTAGAATGTGCTTGCTATTGAACACAATAAAGTGCAAATCAAGGGTACATAATCAGGTAGAATTTATTTTGCCGCACCAAGTAGAAGACTGCTTGACGTGAGAAAACTGTGCTTGGTATAATGACCAAGCGATGAAACGTCATTTTTCAAAGAAATCAATCACCAGTAAGTCGTAATCTTGAATGCTACAAAGCTATAGAAAATAATATCACACATAAACCACGGAAAATTCATTCGAAATGAGTTAGTTTGAGTTTATGGTTATAATTTTTAGAACATGTGCTAGCTATTAAGGACAATAAAACGCAAATCAAGTGTACATAATCAAGTAGGATTTATTTTGCCGCACCTAGTAGAAGATTGCTTGACGTGAGAAAACTGCTTGGTATTTACATCACAGTACATAAGTATGATTCTTATCCAATGATCTACCAGGGACATAGTAGAGTTTTTAAACAGACGGAGTAGACGGCTGCTTAAAGCGGCGAGTTTTTATGAGCAAATAATTTTACTTTTTTATGTTTTTTTTTCCTATTGAAAGCTAAATATCAGGAAATTTAAATGTTCTACAACACCAACTTCTTTTATTACTGAAAAATATGAATTCATTATAATTCAGTAACGTGTATATTTTAAAAGGATTTAAGGTTACTCTTGCCCGGAATTTATCCTATGTCACAAATCAAAATATAAATAAATAAAAACATACAAGAATTCAACATTTCTGCATATTTTTTCTCCTTTTTTTAATTTTTGAAATGCTTCAGTTGGAAACTTAAATTAAGTTTGCAAAGCCGAACAGGTGTGCTTCTTCCTATGGTGGGAAGAGGAACGACACGGAGTTAAATTCGATCTTGACCACGGAGATAAAACGAGACAATTAACTACGCTAAACGTAAAAACGTACAAAAGATACCAAAATTATATCATATTTTTCAAAGAAATCAAACGTGGATTGGAAAAGTTAAGATTAAAAAATTATGTATTTGCTTTTAGTACAACAGTTCTACTGTAACCTTTTGAAAATTTCATTACGTCAATTTCCATTCCGTTAGATATGTACTCGCTATGTTTTATACCGAATCTTTTACAGGTTATGAAACTCTCATTTCTGGAGTGTTAATGTTTGCATCAAAAAGTTTCCACAGTTTAATAAAGCCCACAATTTTTTGCTTTAGGAATTTTAACTTCCAAACTAACACGCATTTTGTATTCAGAGAAAATGCTTTTGATCTTTGTTTGGTTATTACTTTATTTTATTCTTATTTTTTGTTTTGATAAACAGAGGTAAGAAAAGTGCTACGTTAAGAATATATTAATTACTAATTTATTAATTTATTTAAGAATTTATTAATTACAAAAAAATGAATTCACAAAAATTTGTAAGGAAAAAATAAATACTCGAATTACAAGATGTGTTGATTTTTTACAAGTAAACGATTATAGGCGGAATGCCAACTAGTACAACTTTTTTACGTAAATTTATATATTTAAATTCCTGAATACTTATTCAGTATGTTTCTTAAGTTAGAAAACTTGGTTTGGATATAAACTAAAACATTAATTAACGAACAGAGACAGTATGATAATCTTTTTTCCATTGTACTGACTGTCTTGCAAAAGATATCTTAATAATTCTTACTAGAATTACCTTTATTAGTATCAAATTTGCAATAAAAATTATATGCACGTAATTTAGACCTTTCACAGTGCAAAAAAAAGGATCAATAAGAAAATTGTAAAACTTTTCCAATACATCTGAATTAATTGCAAAAGCCAATGAGAAAAAACTACAAAAATTCAAAAAAGAAAAAACCCCGGAAAACCATGGTTATGAACTGTGCGACAAATGTATTGTTAGACAATAATTAATGACCTGGTTATATTGAATAAAGACCTGAATAAATACCATTGTGCAGAATAGTAATAGAAAATATAGCACCGTTAAATCGCAGAGATTTCCAGAGAACGGCAAATCTGAGATAAAATATTGTAGTATTTTCTTTTACTGATTACAGGGATTTAATTTAGATTTAACTTTCAAGTTGCCAATAGTTCAATAATTGTCCCGACAGTGACAAAAATTGTAGACTAAAAACCAATAATATCGATGGAATAAGGTCATAAAAGTTGCTAAGATTACAAAACTACACATCTTGCTATTTTTTAATTATTACTCGTTATATTCAGCCATAGGTTATGTGAAATTAGTACGCATATCATTTCCTGTTCCATCATTTTCAGCGTTGTTTTACTTGATGCGACATTTTGACTTGGCACGGTAATAACAGTGAAACTTTTCACCGTTATCTAATTTAGATTGCAAAAATGAAAACTGAGTCCAAAATCTCGGTATTTGACTTAACGATGTAATAACCTTTAATTTTTAATAACCCCTAACTGCAAAAACAAAAATACGAAAAATTTCATGACATGAAACAAAATTACATCATAAAAGTTTGCACTTATACCAATAGAAATAAATAGCAAACGTCAAAATAAGGAACCTTGAAGTGTAGAAACTACGTCGTACAAAATGGCTAAGTGGAACTTCTCAAAATATAAAGTCTATTGTAGTGCAACATTACATATTTATCTTAGGACCTCTTAACTAATTTGTACTGGTACAAACGAAATCCAATCGTCAAAGATAAGCAACCTTGAAGTGCAGAAACTATGTCGCACAAAATGGCGAAGTTAAATTTCTCAAAATGTTAACTCTATTATAGTGCAATATTACATATTTTTCTTACGACAACTGAATTAATTTGTACTGATACAAACGAAAATACCAATCAAAAAAGGTAAGCAACCTTAAATTAAACAAGCTATGGGCTAAAAATTGTTTATTGGCATTTCGTAAAATGTCTATTTTAATACAATATTACATCTGTCAGTAAAGACCTTTCAATTAATTTACAATGATACAAATTGAAGTACCAACCTTTAAAGTTAACAAATTATGTACTACAAAATGACTAATTGGAATATTGTAAAATGTTAAGTCTATTTTGTTGCTATATTACTAATGTCACTTAAGACCTGTTAATGTATTTGATAAAAAGGTGTATTGCATCCCAAAGCAGCAATAATTTAGATTGCACCCAGAAGGCTCAGGACTACTGTCATTTTGGCTCATACATCATATATGCAAATGAATTGGACATAATTGTAATATTCGAAGCTTAGCAATATTCGAATGATACATACCATTTTCCGGAAAGCCCAGGGACGTTTGAAATTCAAGGACGCTAGACGCGAATGTAGGTCAGTAGTGTTCGACAGATTTGGGTGGGGTGTATTTTTTTTCCGTTCGCAGGGGTGGTGTGTGGGAGTAGGGGGGAGGAGAAGAGGGAGAAAGGGTGTACTCTCTTTCCCCCTTCAGGCTTTTTTACCCGAGCTTTGTTCCCTCCGCCGATTCAGGTTAGATTCTGGGCTTACACGAAAATGTTTCTGCACATGCTGTATTTTGCAAGTATTCCCAGCACTGCGGCGAAAATTTTGTTTCATGCAAAATTTTGTTTTTGAACACTTTGTGGGATAGATAATGCATTGATATTAAAATAAGTGACAACATTTAATTGTAAATGTTAGAATTTATGAAATGGAAAATATAACAAAAATTCCTTGAAGATGTAAATTAAAAACAAAGGGGAAAAAAACTATATGAATCACTTACTTAAAGAAAATGGTTTTTAGACAAGATTTTTTTTTTTTTGGAACAAAATTGACATAATAGGATAAGAAATTGAAGTTTTTATGAATAAATGAAATGCATGCTTTAAAGAGAAACATTTTTGAAGCATTTTCACTGGTATTTTTGTGACTCAAAATTATACCTTATAAACCAATGCTATTGGGATAAATACAGAGAATATGGAATTCAAAACTGAAATTGAAGTAATTTTGTTATATGTCCTGAATTCCTCTGTCATATATTAAGTAAAAAGACACTTTTGCTCAAAGGGATGTATAGAGTTTCACATTAAGAATGTATTTAACGCTCTTTGTCTTTGCATGCGTTTTATCCTGTCGAAAATCTTCATGATACATTTCAACAATAAGTTTATAAAATATTGAGATAAATTTGAAATTTGAATTAAAAAAATAAATTATTAAAAGTTTAAATTATTAAAATGAAAAAAAAAATGTGTCGGAGCTAGAAAAAAATTTGGTATTATAAAAAGCTCTAATATACGGAGTTCATGCATTAGAGGAAAAAAAATACCGCTATCTGAAATCAACTTTGGAATTTCGGAAATTTTCCGGACCACGTGAACTTATGTAAGTGCATTACACTCACAACTAAGTTACTTTAGTATTTTTTTGTAACAGTTATCTTATCCATATATTATTCTTTCGTAACAGTTATCCACCATTTCTTATTTAAAAAAAAATGAATTCAGATTAGTTAAAAAGACACCTTTTTGAGAGTCTTATAGTAAAGTTATTGCATCGGAAATTTCTGCATGTACTAAATATATTTTCTTCAGTTATAGAAAGTTTTTAAATAATAAAGAATGATAAAACTATGAGAGACTGAAATTAAAGGAATTCGGACTGAAATTTCTACCGCTTTATAGTCTGAAATTATGTGTGAGTTCAGCGTTTTTAACTTAAAGCAGTTGAACAAATTGTAAAACTATATATGCCCAATTATTTGGAGGTAATATAACATACTTTCAAACAAATTGGAAGTTTTATTAAATGAAAAAAAATTGTGGGTGTAATCTGGAAAATAAAAAATCGATTGATAAAACGGAAGCTTTCTACATTTCTGTTTCCAAAGAGAAAATCTAGAGAACTTCATACCGCAATGAATATTAATTAAAAGTATAACTATTAATTTTATGCACTCAAAAAGGTTTAACTTCTACTGGAAATTCTTTTCATTTTTTTATGCAAAAAATATGAGTTGCATTGACATTTTTATCATTTGACGGTATTGTACCAGTTCCGTGATCAGTTATTTTCCATGAGGCGCACCCAAACTTTTTCACTCATTCTCTGAAACCTGTTCACAACTTGATTCCATCTACGCTCAGACTTTACTTCCGCCTTTTTTGGGCCTCCCACCTACACCCCTCATCGAGAACCAAAATATAAAAAATTCACAACCACCCTCTCCAAAACTCCCGCCCTGCAAAACCCATAACTGCACCCCTGAAAGGGAAAAAAAACCGTCCCGCGCATCACCCACGCTTCGTCCCATTCGCGTGCCAGGGGCTCTTTTAGGGGGTGAAGGGGTCCCTAAAAAAAGGCCCCCTCTAATCCGCCCTACATTTGCTACCCTCCGAATATGGGTGACCTACTTTTTTTTCTCTATAGGATAATTGTAAAATGCAGTGACTCATGCTCTGCTATCCAAGGTCAGTTCCAGTGAGTAATGTGGGCCAGTAGGGCTCCAGGCAATTTTTTTTTCATTTGAATTTTTTATTTATAAATGGGAGGACTTTTTTTTTACAGCATGAGTAACAACAGCGTGGGAGTTAAGGTAGAGAAAGTGAAAATCGATATGGAATGAATGTTTTTTTCCTGGTTCAAACCCGGAAATGTTCAGCTTTTTGTAAAATGAAAGAAGCATAGCTAGATTGGTATTTCAAGGTCATTGGAAGGATGGAGAAGCAAAACCACGTTGTCCAATTCTGAAAAAAAAAAATAACAATAAAAGGAATAAAGTGTAGTGTGACCAAATCACTATTTTAATCATTCAGTTTCTCATTGTCTGAAAGTTATTTTCATTAAATTGCTTTTGTGGCTTCATAGTTGACTGCAAATTACAAATTTAAATAAAAATTAAGGGGAAAATATATTTTTGTGTTTAGCTAAAGTTTGACCTTCGAAGGTAACACACTTTAAGGACGTGAATGTTTTTCCTAGGCTTGTGACTACCAATTGCTAAATTAATTTCATATGCTCTAAAATTCAGGTAATACAGACTTATAGATTCTAGGGAGGTAGAGAAAAAAACCCTGAAAATAAAAAAAAACTACGTTTATGTATAAAGTTTATTTTAAATTAACGCATTGAAAATGGTCACAGATTGATCACACATTAAGGGAATTGTTGTACCATATTTTGCAATTTAAAATGTTTCGAGGACTGTTTTCATTAGTAATTTTAATTTTTTTAAAACCAAATTACAAAATATGTATCTAATGTTCAGAAACTGGTAAGTGGTGGCGAGGATAGTTGCTGCCTGGTCAGTGTATAGCAGCTATGTATATGCACCTATGTATATTTCTTTTTAAAACGACCACAAACGCATTACAATCCTTTAATATCAATCAAGGCATTAATTAACCAATCTGTTTAACCTGTGTCCTAGTAAAAGTAAGAACCGCGTGAACGCAGTTTTGATAAATCGTAAAATTGCTTCTGAAAACGGAGAAAAACAAAAACAAATTAAATGTGTAACTAAAAAGGAGATTCACTTTAAATAGACTTTATTTGAAAGAACTTCAAACATAGAATGTGTTGAGAAAAGAGAAATTTTAATTTTGTTACTTTTAAGATTTTGTGAACAATAGAATTTTTAAAACATTAGTGCTACAGAAGAGAATTATACCTCTTTCTCTATATAACCGATAAAACTAAAACATTGTTTGCACTAAAAAATTGAGAAAATTACAGATTCCAAATGTATTTTTATCCTTTTTTTAAATTCCGGGAACATGTGGAAATAAATTAACAAATAAAAAGAGAAATTTCGCGTAAACTTAACATTGAAGCAAGTAAGAGATTAATTAATTTAATCAAATTGATGGAAATTGAAAGCTCAAATAATCGTTAAAAAAGGAATTTTATTTATTTTCATTCCAGAATTTTTTAATACTGTTTCTATGTTTGATAATGAACTAAGTTCAAGACTCTGTATTTTTTTACACAAATTAAAGAGCTGCAAGCGATTTATTTTTCACATGAATTATTTATTTAGATACCCTTCTTTTGATTGTTCAGTGTAACGTTTTCTGGCAAGAGCTAAAGAATTTTTTTCTTTGTAAGGTGATAAGATTAGTTGCTTTCATTCGTTGATTCATTTACCTTTATTAAGGCCTAAATTTTGCATTGTAAGAATAGTTGTTTTTTTTTCTATAGCATAATGCCTAACAGTTAGAGAGAATCAATATGAGTATTTGTTCTTAAATTCAATATTAAATGTTAAAAATATGTAGTTGACATATATCATAGTCTAAGTCAATTGAGAGAGGTCTGACATGGGAAAGCAGATTGGTCTTTATACCGGAATTAGGTTAGTTTGTTTTTAGTCTAAAATTCCAGGTTGTAAGTTAAAAATAAGCTGTTTAAAAAGTACAAGATAGTTAAAAACCGAAGTCAATTGGGAGAGGTCTGGCATGAAGAAGTAGGCTGATTTAGCATTAGATGGAACTTCTAGGATATAAGTTAAAAATAAGTTGCTTAAAAAGTACAAGATAGCTAAAGACTGAAGTCAATTGAGAGAGGTCTGGCATGGGAAAGTAAGCTATGTTTAACTCTAGACGAAGGTTCTAGTTTGCAAGTTAGAAAAAAGCTGTTTAAAAAGTATACGATAGCAAAAGACTGAAGTCAATTGAGAGAGGTCTGACATTAAAAAGTAGGTTGATTTAGCTCTAGACGGAACTTCTAGGATATATTCTAGAAAAAGGCAGCTTAAAAAGTACAAGATAGTAAAAGATGGAAGTCAATTTAGAGAGGTCTTTCATGAAAAACTGGGCTGGTTTAGCTCAGGACGGAATGTCTAGCTTGTAAGTTAGAAATAAGCTGCTTTAAAAGTACAAGATAGTAAAAGGCGGAAATCGAAATAGTTAAACACGTGAAGTAATGCCGGGTGTCAGTTACTTGCACAATTGTTTATCAGGCAGTTCAAGTAATCTGTATTTGCTAACCAAAAACACATTGCTATCTAAAAACTCCTCAAAAATATAAGTATTAATATGCTGTAATCCACATATTTAGTATTTAAAATAATGGTAGATATTTCAGCTATCGATGTGTATGAAATGTATGAAATGGTTTTGTCACAATGCTACTTAACTACTTAAACACTGAATAAACCCATTTCTTAATTTTATATATATATATATATATATATATATATATATATATATATATATATATATATAACTGCTACAAGCACATTCTACAAACCAGCATCATTTAGTGAAAGAGTGCTTTAAAAATGCAAAGTATTAATCAGTTAATCATTACTGAAGGGAAGCTGCCTAAATTATCTGCATAATACAATGAATATCTGGTTTTTATTCAAACTTGTAAACTGATAACAGTTTTACTGAAATAATAACTTATTTTATTTATAATTTCATTTTAATTATAACTTCATTGCAAATAGGTAACTATTTTAAAGTTATTTACTAGTTCTTACGAGATTAAGTTTTAAAAAACGGTAAGCAGAAGTAAATAAACATTGTTTGCTTATTAATTATGTTTATGATAATGCTGATCAATCGCGGAAAAGCAGATTTTGTTCCTGGTGAAGCTATTATATTTTCTTCTACGTTGACAGCTTCTTTCAGCAAAGACAATGTGCTGTTATTTATATTTATTTATTTATGGGTTAATTTTTTTTTATAGAACATTGGTTTTAGGAAGTTAAAGTATTTTTTATTTTCTTCTATGGGTTTAACAATATCTAGATGTTAATACATGACTTTTTCTATAAGAACATGATACGAGAATTTATTCATGCTCCCAAAATGACAAACGAATAAAATATTTATCAAGTATTGCCTCAACGATTTTTGCCAACATCAGTTCATTTCGTATAAAATTACAAAGAGTAAATGCATTCTCAAAATTTTAAATAAATGTATAGCCACTTTCAAAATGTATTTAGGTATCATCGTTCCATAGCTTACATAATCAGTATTTGCTTCTTCAAGGGCGTATCCAAGAGGTGAGTAGAGGATAAATCACTCCCTGAAAAATAGAAAGTTTCGTTTTCTGATCGCAGGATAGGACTAAAACTACTATCATAGTCAGAAATTTTACTATATTCCATTTCTGAATTTTTTTCTGGTTACGCCACTGAGCTTTTTACTTTTTAACAATACGCTGGGTTTTAATTTCAGCATCATTCTTACAGAGAATTTTTTCTACACCTGTACTTATAAAAATGTAATAAACAGAAATTTCAATTTTTTTATGTTCCTTATTTCAAGAAATTCATAACAAAGCTCTGAAGTGATACTTTGATTACTTAATGCAGATATCTTGATAAATTTTCAAAAAAAAAAAAAAAAAAGATTTTTTTTTTTTTAAATTAGAGTATAGATGATGTTTATTTTTTTGCATGTATCATAACCACATTAATGGTGATTAATTATAGATGATGATAACCTTTTAACATTATTAAAACTAATTTTCAAATATGTGTAATGTTTATTCTTGTAAGGTCCCTTTCTACAATATTTGGAGGAGAAACTCATTAACTACAAAAAGCTTTATTAAAACCCTAAAATATCAAAATTAGCATTTTATTTACCAATTTACGCTTAAAATTACCAAATACAATCTACCTTCTCTTACTTAACAGAATTTTAATCAGAAAGCACTTAAATAAGAAACCAAAATAGCATTTGAAGAATGGGGTTCAAAGAATAATTTTTTCCCTTCACAAAAAATAGTTACAAATATCTTTTGAACAATTAACTTTACGAAATTATGTTGATAAAATTTTAATTTCCTTATTTTAAATAACAAGGAAAATAGAAGCAATTATTAATGAACGTGTGGGTGAAAAATTGATATATTTCCATACTCCTTAGTAGTAAATGGTATTTTATCTTAAGTTTAAAGTTTTCAATTTAAAAAATTCGTGATAAAATGTATCATTTTATTTATTGATTCAAAGAGCTTTTTCCAAATAGGATGTTTCTGCGTTTGAAAGAATTTCTATCGTTGCCTATTCGCCAAAATATTTATGTTGTATATTTGCAAAAAATAGAATGTGGCAAATATTTACTATGTATATTTCATTAAATGAATATTATAAAATGAAAAAAAGTATTGAATAATAGCAAAGCTAAGTGTAAACCTAATAAAATGATCTTTTTAATTTTAAATGGTTTTGATTAAAAAATGTAGTAGTTGATTTCCTAATAGTTGATTGCGGATTGTTAGTATTTCTAAAAACAAAAGAGGAAAAAATTTGAGTCGTTTTTACAAAAAGTAACAATTGATTTTAAATGTTATTTTTAGGATAATTTGCCATTGGGTGATAAATTATGCGCATTTCAACACTTAAATAAATTATAAACATATTAGTTTTAATGAAAATTCATAATTAAAAATTTAATATTATTGTAATAAATTGAACTAAAATATCTCATTAAAACACTTTTGCGAAGTAATCTGGTCTGGACTACTCCGAGTCAAGTTGAAAAAACTGTCCGTTTGCTTTACTGATGTCTGCAGAATTCAGAGTCAGATTTATGGTTTAGAATCAGACCAATTCTCCATTTCAATGAAAGACTTTTGATGCTTTTAATAATATACAATAGCTCCAATTACAAACTACAACTTTACAAAACAAATTCAAGTGCATTTTAAAATATCTTTAATAACTACCAGTTATCTAAATTGTGTATTTACTCATTGCGCATCAATAAATAATACTTTTAGCGGTACTGTAGCATACTTTCGAAAATTATTAGTAAATACTGACATAATATGGTTTGCTTAAAATAAACTCTAACCATGTTTTGAAGAGATATAGGTTTTAGCAAAAGGGATTTGAAATCGGATGCAAAGCAATACATAAACAAACTCTTTTTTTTCCCCTATAATTCTAGTTGATTATTTTTAAAAACACTGATTAACTATCATTGCTGTAGAGAAATATATGAAGCAGATCTATGCAAAATTTTGCTGAACTTCTTGTTTAATAAACGAATTTATCTATATGAAGAATATGTATCAGAATAATTAACAGGTGTGAATTTTGGTAAATGATTTTTTGTCCGCATTTAAAAAAAAAAGATTATCATAAATAGTATAATTTAAATAAACGAGGTTTGGTTTTACTGAATGAATAAAAGTGGGTTTAGTATTTTAAAAAAAATTCATCAAAAAAATAACGTAACATAGTGTTGTCAGAGTAGAACATTTTGAGAAGTTATAAAGGAAAGGCCGCACGCTTCTCCAATGTAAAGGTTCTGAAAAACTGAATTTGGTGACGGAGTTAATTTTTCAACTATAGTTAAGAATTCAAAGAGTTTCTATAAAAGTTTTAGCTGGTATTGACTGGTAGTACATTGATTATTTCGTTATTACTCGTATTACATTTAACTGGTAAAAGTATTTTTTAACACTGATTATTCAATTGCTCTCTTTTGCAAATGGGAGATACAACCTTTAATTAAATGTGTTCAAGAATTGACTCTAATCAGAAAGCAACTTTTCATAATCCAGAACATATCTTTTCAGAATTCAGAACATATCTTTTCAGAATCCAGAACATATCTGTTCAAAATCTAGAATGTATCTGTTATAATCTTTAAAATGTACACGTTGAGAATTCATAGTACACCTGTTCAAAATCCAGTGGATAGTTATTCAGAATCCTATGAAGCTACTCGAGTACATTATAACTAGAGACGGTCAACTACTAAAAATTATAAGTATGGCAGATACCACATTCAACTAAACGTGTTCAAGAATTAATCTAATAAGAAAGCATCTATTCTGAATCCAGAAATTTTGTGCTCATCTTCCAGATAATATCTGTTCAGAATTTAGAAAATATCAGTTCAGAATCTAGAAAATATCGGTGCAGAATCTAAAACATATCTGTTCAGAACCTAAAACATATCTGTTCAGAATCTAGAACATGTTCAAGTTGAGAATTCAGAGTACATCTGTTAAAAATCCAATACATAGTTATTCAGAATCCCATGAAGCTTCTCGAGTACTTTATAACTAGAAACGGTCAACGGCTACTTCTAACTTCCCATGGTTGACTGAATTTGCCAGTAAAAATACTAATTACACAAAAGAGATATTTACTTTAGTTTCTTTAGTTAGAAATGCTAGGATTGTTTTAAGGTATTTTTTAAAAAGGATTTTAGGGGTAATATTTACAAAAAATCTGAACATTGAGAAATATTCAAATGTCTATAATATAATTATATAAACATGATTTGTAATATATTTTTTAATTTATATAATTAAATTTCTATAATATTCAGATATATAATAGACGAAAATCACTGATCGACTTTCTGACGTCGCCAATAATGAAATTCGCGCTATAGCATGAGAATTGGATAATATTTTTTGGCAATATTTGACCATGCAGGGAAATGCTTCATTTTGACAAGGCTGAACTGGATCCGTTAACTTACCTGTTTTATTGGTAAGACTAATTTTAGGAGAATGCAGAAACGAAAAAGTGGTCAACAATGAACGCTATTAACTGGAGTTTAGGGTTAATCCAACGGAGTTAGGGTTAAAATTTCAACTATCAAAACATCACCAAACAGGCAATTTCTTCGTTCAAATGTAGAAGCAATTTTCTCCCGTTATACCTTGGCGGGGAATTTTCTGATACAGAATAAACTTCTTCTATCGCAAGAAACAATAAAAAATAAAATGCACAATTCAGGAAGTTACCGCCCTATAGCCAGGTCTATGGCCAGAAATACATTAAATACACCGCCAGCTCAGTCATTCCAGCCGAGCACTGCAGTTTCGTGCTTATTGACACTCGTCAGCCCGGCAAAGGAAGTGACTGGGCTGGAGATGGAAAACCTCTTAAGGAAGCCAAGAGAGCCAAACAAACTGGTAGCTAACATAAAATTAGCACTGGCCAGCCGAGTGACCGAAGCAATGGTTCGGTTCAACTCGAAGATTGAAAGCTAGGCATGGTATATTCAGTAAGTTACCGGCAATACAGCCAGGGCTATAGCAGAAATACATGAAATACCATTGCTTCGGTCACTCGGCTGGCCAGTGCTAATTTTATATTTGCTACTAGTTTGTTTGGCACTCTTGGCTCCCTTAAGAGGTTTTCCATCCCCAGCTCAGTCACTTCCTATGCTGGGATGACGAGTGCTAATAAGCACGAAACTGCAGCCCTCGGCTGTAATGACTGAACTGGTGGTGTATTTCACGTATTTCTGCCATAGCCCTGGCTATAGGGCGGTAACTTACTGAATATACCAGGCCTTGGCTTCAATCTTCGAGTTGAAACGAACCATTGCTTCGGTCACTCGGCTTGCCAATGCTAATTTTGTATTTGCTACCAGTTTGTTTGGCACTCTTGGCTTCCTTAAGAGGTTTTCCATCTCCAGCTCAGTCACTTCCTATGTCGGACTGACTAGTGCTAATAAGCACGAAACTGCATTCCCCGCTGGAATGACTGAGCTGCCGTGTATTTCAAATATGCACAATGCTAATCAGGGGGCCCGAAAGGCTTGAAAAACATCTCGGCCATTTAGTTTGCTCTTCCGCTTCATCACTATATATTTTTTAGCTGGATCGATTTTTGCTCAAATACTGTTTCTTACGAGCATTCATGATCATTTTACACAGAACAATTTTGAAATGTAAATTTTATCTTTAATGTAATAAAATTACAAAAACATAGAGAAATGTTTGGAAAGTGTACGAAATCAAAATCAGTGTGAAAAACTATTTAGTTGTTCTGAATATCGAATACAAAATACAACAATACATAAATAAAAGAAATGTAGGGGAATGTGAGGCAAAGTGAAACAGCGGGGCAAAGTGAAATGGTGTAATATTTAATCTGATTTTAACGCCACCTACCTAGTAATATTTTAACTATGTAGTAACATATGTAGCCTATTCCAGTCAAGAAAAAGTTACCTTCTGAAAAAAAATATGATAATACAAGCAATTTCCAAAATATGATACTCATATCGTAATATTTTGTTGTAAGTCAAAAATTATTTTTATTAATATTAAATTAAAAATTTCTTGTTCATAGAATTTTAAATATTAATTGAGACCTAATAATATTCGTTGCAGTATTTATTTGTTCAATATTAAGCTTATTTGTATTTTATATGCTTTATACAGTTAGGCAAGTGCTTGCGGGGCAAAGTGAAATAGTTCATTTTATTTACTTATTCAATCTTTTGTCAAATCACCTACGTATTCATTTATTAATTATTTCACTTGCATTTCTTCAGTTAATAATCCCTTTACGTATTTCTTCCATTCACTTATTTTCCTATCCATTCACACTGTTTTATTCTCTCATTTATTTTCCCTCATATTTTAACAATTTATTGATCTAGATATTCGTTTATTGTTTAATTTCATTTTTATTTATTCACTCATTATTTCATTTACTCATTTATTTGATGAAAAATATCCTTAACAATCGAATAGAAAATATTTCATTAGAAAAGTATTTCATTTTTCACTTTGCCCCGTGAAAAAAATAAAAGATAAACTTCCGCCTTTTTTGAAGGTTCAAGTTTACTGCCAAAATTTAAAAATAATGTTTCAATGGAAGTAAAAAATATATTGTTCTATCTTTATGTACCGCAATTTTCAGTAAAGTATTTTTCAGAAATTCAGCATTAATCAATTTCCAATTTGTTCATTTTGAAAAAAAAAAAAAAAAAAAAAGAAAAAAAAAACGTTATCTTAACTATTTCACTTTGCCCCTCATTCCCCTACTAGAAGTATTTAAAGTAAAATTTGATTCTGAAATTTTTCATGCACGCGTTTGAAAAATGTTTTGACAATAAATATTAAAGCAAAAGCTTGCATTTTAAGTGCAGTAAACATTAGTTAAACTTCCCTGCTGGCTACGCATGACTTGGAAACATCCGGTCGTAGAACTGACCAGAAGTGTTGAACGAAAATGTGACTTCACCACACTACATACTCTACTCTTTATTTTATGGTTGCCGTTTCATTCTATAAATATAACTAGGATGCATAAATTTTTTTGTGCGTATGTTATTCATGTAGTTTAGAAAAAAAACTCATTTATAGTTCCGAAAAACTCGTGAAAAATTAAAGCCATTAATTTAAGTATCGTCTGAACAGTTATATTTTTAATTGCTTTAGTTCTTAAAGTTAAGACTTGTTGATTGGTTTTACTTTTGCTCAGTCCTATAACTTACAATCACTGCTACTTAGATCTAATTCGTTAATAATCCAATTGTATTTGAACAATATTTATTTTTAAAATTCTCCTAATTTGTATGGCATGTATCAAATTTAAACGCTACAGGCGTTTAAAATTTGCTAAACATCGTAGTGCAGTTTTACACGGGATTTTAATTTTGCCCGTAAAATTCAACATTGGGCCTCCGGCATATTTTAAAAAGTCGAATATAAAACTGTTAAGTAGTACTAAGTTAATCTGCATTGTTCAAAGTTACCCTAAAACATTCATCATAAAATATTTTATACTTGTAGTTTATTAAATCTCTTAGTCCTATAACTATTAACAGAATGAGTAAAAATGTATTTTGAAGATGCAGTTATTGAAATAGTGTGAAAAAAAAATACATTTACTGTTCCAAAAAAACTCAAAAATAAATAAAACATTAAACTTAAGTAGCATTTGCAGCTACATTTTTAATTAGTTCAATATAACATATTAATTATAATCTTTTAAAACTATTTCTAAAGATACGAAGACTAATTTTATTCCTGTTCTGTATACTGTGAACTTTTAGAATGATTTCTTACAGACAGTTTATTATTATTATTTTTATTTTAATGATAAGTTTGCGACACCTGACTCGAAGAATCATATTTGAAGCAGAATTCTCTGAATTGATTCTAATAAACTATAGAAATAGCTCTGATGGCTAGAATGTGCACGCTCTTAGAAAGCTAGATCATAACATAACACTAATAACTTTCATAAAAACACTAATGTAATTCTAATCGTAAATATTGCATCGATGAAGATCATATAAATTTGATACGATAGTACCATAGTATCAAAAGATATTCTTTAATTGCTTCGAGACTTCAATCTTGTATTTTCGTTAATTATGTAGTCCGATAATGTACCTTGAACCTTTGAACGTTGCTTAGTGACCTGCATAGTATGTGATTTTTCTTAATTAATTAATTTTTTTAACAAGAAAAGTATAAGTGAGCAAAAACTTCGATAAAGATTGAATTAATCTTATACAATAGTACCATATCGTCAATAAATACTCCTTAATTGCTTTGAGATTTCAATCTTATATTTTAATTAATTATGTAGCCCGATAATATACCTTGACCCGTGGACTTGCTTAGCAACCTGCATAATATGCGATTTTTTTTTAAATAACGCAAGCATAAGTGAGCAAATCCTCGATAAAGATTAAATTAATCTAATATGATAGTACCTTATTATCAAAAAAAATCTATAACTAATCTATCTTTCATTTTAATTAATTACGTAGTTCAAAAATGCACCTTCACTTCCTGGGCGTAGCTTATTAACCAGCATAATATGTGATTTTTTTTTTTTTTTTTTTTGACAACGCAAGCATAAGTGAACAGAAACTTTGATAAAATTAAATTAATGTGAATATGAATATGACTTTTTTTCTCAAAACAACGTAAGCATAAGTGGACAACGAAGCTCGTAATCGTTGAGGATATGAATGAAATTTACGATTAGACATAAAAGTAAACCAACATTTACTAATAATGCAAATGTTACTCATAACAATTAAATACTTTGAAAATATGCAATATATAGTTTTCCAATAAATCCATATCTTCTTTATATACTTGTATCTCCTGAATAAAATGCTCAGATAATGAAGATTACGTGGTATGAAGTAAACTAACTTAAAAAGTTACACTGATGAAAGATTTAGGTGACGTGTTTTGGAGCATCAATGATCTCCTTTTATAGTGTTTCAAAATGGCTCTATTTAAGAAAATAAAACATTTGCATATTACGTACGCTTAAAAAATGTAAAATAAATATTTAACAAGAGTTTATAAAACTTGATAATAAACCTTTACATAGAAACAAACACTTTAAAAAATCTATACAATCATAAAATGTAAGAAAAAGAAAAAAAAGAAGGTTAATAAAAAATATAAAAAAGTTTGAAACTCGTAAAATATAGCAAAAATTCAGCAAGGTATGACAGGTAACTGATTCCGATCTTCAAAACTGAAAAACACATATTCAAAGGCGAAGCACACAAAAAGGAAATAAATTGTATTTGGTTTAATTCTCAGTTCAATATTTAAATTAAATGTTATTTAATTTTAATGTTAAACTGTGTACTGATTTTATAAAAGCATTTCAAAGAAATTGTGGATTCGAAGGTGCCGATATTTTCTGTATAATTTATCCTAGATCAAATGTGTAATTAAAATTCCAGAAATGCTGCGAAATGCTAGGATTTTTATATTTGAAATTATTAGAGCAATTTTCGTGTTTTTTTAAGTTCATTTAGTCCAAAAAATAATCTGTTAAATTTTAATGGTATGACAATGACAAAATCTTCAAAATCTAAGGTTAAGTGAATGAGTAATAAAACTCCAAAGGAACAAGTATATCGTTAACTAACATGAGAATAGGGAGGGGGAAAATCATAAAATTAACCATTCACCATCGCATCAGAATTTTCTCCTAAGGGGAGAGGTTTAGTCAAAACATCCCTTACTTGTACACATGCTACCGCACAAGAATTGGCATTACTACTTGAAATCAAGTGTTCAAAAGGGTTTAACCCGCACTGTTACTTTGAAACCATTAATTTTTGTACATGACATAAGTATATAGAATTTGATACATTTTCAAACATCCTATCAAAACTAACTTTTTAATAGAAAAAATATCTTTATTAATTAATTATGTAAATTAATTATGATATGATTTAAAATATTGAAATTTAATTTCAAAATATCAATTATGAAATTAAATACCTGATTGAAAACCAAAAGAAGGAAAGGTTAATTTATTTACTTTTTCCTTCGAATTTACCTTAAAACGAAATTTTGTTATTTAACGTCAATATAACTTTTCAAATTTTTCTCTATGTATGTAGCATAAACTGCAAAACGTTGCTTCCACTTTTTAAATTTCTGTTAATCTGTGAAAACTAGCTTGAAGAAAAGTGAACTTTCATCAGCATTTCATGAGTTTTTACTGCTGAAAAAACAGTTAATATCAATTTTGAAATATGTCCCCCAAGTATGTAGCACGAACTATAAAATGTTGCTTCATTTTTTAAATTTCTGCTAACTTTTAAACATTTAGCTTTCATAAAGTGCAACTTGTATAAGCATTAACATGATCTTATATTACTGAAAAATAGTCACTATAGCCTTTCAAAGTTTTCTCTACGTATGTAACATAAACTGTAAAACATTGTTTAAACTTTTTTAATTTCTTTTAGTCTGTGAAAATCAGCTTTTAGAAAGGTCAACTTTCATGAGTTTCTGCTACTGAAAATAGTCTATATCACTTTTGAAATCTATCAAACTGTATGTACCACAAACTATAAAATGTTGCTTTCTTTTTTAAATTTCTGTTAACTTTTAAAAATTAGGTTTCATGAAGTGCTACTTTTATAAGCTAAAACATGGTCTTATGTTACTGAAAAATAGTCAGTATAAATTTTCAAATTTATCGCAATGTATGTAGCACAAACTATAAGACATTGCTTCCACGTTTAATAGCTCGTAAAAATTTAGCTTTCTGAAAACGCCGCTTTGAAAAGCATCAACCCAATTTTATATTACTGAAAATTTACAATTAGTAACATAACACGTGTGCTATTTTTCATTATAAATAAATAATTTCTCCGTGCAGTTTTAGCATGCAAATAATTATTCTTAATTTAATAAATTCACAAACGAAAAGGCATTTAAATATTTAACTATCATCTGCTTCAAATTCAATGGGAAATTTAAACTAATTAGTGTTCCGGGTACTTCCCTTTAAAATATAAAAAAGACACTCTTGTAAAATATCTTGAAATGCAAATTGTCAAAACCATAATGAAAATACAAAGATTTTTAGTATCTCAAACTTCAGAATTCAATTTATTAGCTTTAATTGCAAGGTCAGAGAGTTCCATCTTCAATCATTTACACCCAATATATAAATAGACAACATCAATTTAGCACAAAATTGTTACTATACAAGACTAGAAGAAAATTTTAAAATCAGCTTGAAACTATGGTAGTTTGAAAAAATGGCTATAAACATTAAGAAATCTTAATCAATCTGTTATTATAATGTGCTTTATGTCTTAATATTGATAAGGTACAATATGATATGTAAATGATAACGTAAAGCAATAAAAGCTAAAAACGCTGCGAAATATCTTTGACTTGTCGTTGAGTTTGACCGTATTTTTTTTTTAATTAATAAAAATATTTTTTTTAAAATTGGTTACAATCCAAATTATTACTGAGATTTCGCACACATAATATTTATCCATTTTTAATTCTTTAGAATTAAATGAGCTTGCAGAAACTATATTCTGCATAGCTATGTATTCATGATACAACTGTTCTTCCATGTCTTATACTTTCTGATCATTTTGATGATAATAAAACCGCAGGTAATTGTTTCAAAACCATTTTCATTTAGCGGCGAGCATTTTTATATTTTGCATTTAGCAAATTTTCCTTTCAATTTCGTCACTTATGCCTTAAAATCATATTTATCCAGAAATATAAAAATTATTTGCTGTCATACAACTGGTGCATCTTCTAAACTGGTACATAACTGTAAAAATACATTTGGACAGGGTGACCAAAAAAATTCCTGAAACACTTAAAAAATTCATTTAAAAGCAACAAACCGTTGTAGGAATATTCGGTTTGCGTCATAATATTTGGTAGATTGAAGAATTTTTTCTGACATCGTAGAAAAGAAAAACAAGACAACAAAAAAAAAATTGGAAATTAAAAAAAATGAAACAATATACATCGATGGCTATATCGTCATATTAAGAATTTGTTTTTCTTACTGTGAAGATACAGTCGTTAATGGTAAAATGGCGAAAGATTAGCACGAATTATTTATACATAATTACATTTTTTTCTTTTTTTTCCCTTTTTTCCAAGGTGCCATAAAAAATTCTTGAAGTATTATGACACAAACCGCATATTAGAACGACAATTTGTTGTTTTTCTATGAATTTTGAAATTTTTCAAGAACTTTTCGGACACCCTCTATTATTTGGGGTCGAATGAGGCTCATTTGCATATTTACAGTAACAAATAGATAGCTAACATTTCCGCATTTAAAATTTCTCAAACAACTATTTAAATATTTTCAAACGTTTAAATTCTTATAAAACTTACTGCGATTAAGAGCATTACTAAATTATTAGCTGAAAAATACAGAATGAATGATGTTTACAATATATTAATTAAGATTTTTGGATTTACATTCAGGTTTTAGTGAAAAGATTTTACGATTACTGAAAAGCATTGTTATGTAACTCATAACAATGCATTTACTAACAATATGCATAACGTCATATTGTTAGTAATGGAAAATTTAAACAGTTGATAAACTTTTCTCAAAATGTGTGAAGCTCGTTTAATCTATAGGTCTTTCTTCACTAATAATTATCATATTTATACTTATTCTAAAATATATGTGATAGCTCTTATAGTCATTGATATTTCTAAAACCAATAAATTACATTTAATTTTATTCTATCAAAAAAAGGCAGTGCTTTTAATTTTTGTCACGCTCAGTCAGAAGTGTTTGAATATCTTGAATAACTTGTAAAATATTTTTCACAGCATGGATTTTGACTTTTTGGTGTAATATTATCTGTGTGAAATATTTAGTTAGTGAACAGATTTTTTTTTGCAAACAATTAAAGATCAAATTTGAATAAAATCATCAAAATTCAAAGCAAATGCTTATCCTGAAGCAAAATGCAATTTACACTGTTTTTAGAAAGTAAAATAATTAGAAAATTGGGGGTTTTGCACGAAAAAAAACATAATAAATTGAATGTAAATTACTTTTTATTTTTTGTATCCATAACATTTTCTAATTATTGTTATTAGTTTCAAAGTTTTACGTTGCACGATATACTTTATATTTGCAATTCATTGCCAAAAAATATTATCATTTGTAGTAAATTTACATCTAATAATTTTCATTTCAAAACTAGTAGTGTTTCAATATATATTTTCTCTGTCAACACAAATGACGAACAAGATTTTTTATAGCACTTTCCTTCATGATTAAGAATTTTAAGATATTTTTTTCAACCACTTTCCTTCAAAACTAACGATAAGATTTACACGCTTTTTTTACTTATAACTCGTAGCGATATATGCAAGAGCGCCAAAGCATTTTAAGCCTACTTGGCGATGTTATTTACACCCAAACAGCGCCGCGATACGCAGTTAAGCCTAACTTCGGAACACGCAGTGCAATGTTGACAACGCATGGTACTTACTATCTGTTTCTGCCTGTAGCAGCTACAAAATGATGTATTGAATCACTCATTCAGACTTATAAGTTTTCTGTTTTCGTTGCACTTATTTTCGTTTTATTCTAAGAATTTGCTTCAAACATGCTATTAGCAAACAGACATAGTGTGTATTTTTACAATGCACGCAATTTTTAAAGTTGATGTCAAAGATATTTTTAAAGCATCTGGAAATGTATTTCATGCATTTGAAATCAGAAATGTCTACAAAAACTTTGTCAAGCGCATTTTCACGTTCGTTTTTTGAATGAAAATTTTGCATCGCAGAAAATAGAGGGTAGCATTGTAGAAAAAAGAGCCATTAGAATATTTTTAAATATTATAGATAAAAGCGTTATACATGAATGATTTTTTCTTATGTACGATAATATACGAATGATTTTTTGAAAATATTGAGTATGATAATTATATTTTATACATTAAATGTTACTTATTTCTTTTATTTTGGCAAGGTCCCTTCACTGATTTCATATATTTCACTTCTCCAAATTAAATTTCATTTCTCCAAAAACAACAAAGTGTATTTGAACGTCTTGTAAAAGGTTCTAGCATTATCTATGATTAATATTATTTTACAGTAGCTTAGTGCTGTAATTGTAATCAAGCAGGCAAAAGTTATCAAAGTGAGTTTGTTTTTAACGCATACTGTATTAAAAAGAAAAAAAAGTCTATCTCTATCAGCAAAGAAAAGTGTATGAGAAAATGTAGTTTGAAATCACTCACAATCACTTACAGCCCTTTTGTCTCGCTTTTATACAACCAAAATAATCAAATTATTTACAATTTAGGAAACTCATTTTTATAAATCATTTCATGCTTAGTTAAAATTACATTCTGCATCGTGCACAAGTTGTAAAATTTTTAAAGCAAATATTGCATTTAAATTTAAATTAAGTAAATCATAAGTAATTAAAAATGTTAAAACAACTTTTTTTGATGATACATTAACTAAGCATGGAAATTAAAGTCAACATAGATTTTTTTAGAAGCACAACTAGTTTTATCTCATTGTAAAAGAAAAAATTAAGTTTATTTTCACATCAAAACCTATTCTTTTAGTGCAATGTTATTATTTTAAGATTCAAACCTGCTAGCATTATTTTCTAATATGCATCACAAAAGTCATAAAAACCTTGACAACTACCAGTGTTCCTGATTTTGATTAATTTGTACCAAAGTTGTCGTGTTGTTAAAATGTGCTTGATTTATATGAAGATTTTTTGTCAATTTGACTACATTTTATATTATTATAATGAAAACACAACATAAACAACGCAAAATACGCTTGGTTTTTGATTAGTTTTCCTTTCACATTTAATATTATTTTTAAAAAAACGTTCACTTTTATCGATTATGGGTAGAAAATCTGCTAGTGTGTTAGTATATCATAAACTATTGCTTAAAAATAATATTATTTTATGATTTTTACAGACACAGATCCCCAGAGAGTATTTGAAATGTATTAGAAGTAATTTATAAACACACACTTTAAAAGTAATTTTTTATAAATGCTAAATATATTTTTTTTAAACCTGCTAATGTTTCCGAAAGAACTAAAGCATCAATTTCAAAGTTATATCTTTATTTTTTTTTCTTAGAATTTTTTAAGCAATTTTGAAATATTCGGTTGTTGTTTGACACTAAGTATCTTTACATAAACCAACATTCATGATATATGTACATTACATTTGAAAATTTCTTTCTTAGGAGGAAAACAGTATTCTACAAAATGCTTGGTGCACGATGCACTTCAAAAGCTTCATGAAATATTTAGTTATATTATGCGGCCATATTACTGTACTTAAAAATTGTTTACTAAGCAAATTTTGTTTTTGAATTTGATGAATAAAAGCGTCATACGTATAATTTATAAAACAATTAGTAAAATAAAATTATTAGCTTACGAATGTAAATTCACGTATTTTTAGGATGAGAATACGTTTTCAAGTGTGTATTTTAATCTTTTTCGAAACCTCAGTTTTCAGAAATAGTTCACTGACGTAAATAATTCGTACTCAACTGTATAAACTTGGAATTTTTAAGTGCAATTCCTTTGCAATATGCATCAAAAAGGACTGAAACAATATACCTTGTGTACTTTCAAAATATGCTTACACGTATATTTTAACTTGCTTCTGGTAATACAAACACCAACATATATTCCTCAAATAGCAACCAATCTCTATGAGTGGATGCATTTTGTTTACATTATTTTATAAAACTAAACCGAAGTCTACTGCGCATGGCCTTGGACAGCAAAGTAGGATTGTAACACCGTGAAATCGCTTTTAACGGCATATGAAATTCTTAAAACTATCAAGTGATAAACCACACATACTACTGCGTGAATTATAAAATTGGTATATTAATTCTACTTCTTAAAACACGCACAAACACACTCACACAGACAAACAAACGAAAAAATAGCAGCAGTAACAACAAAAAGAAACGCTTTTTTCATTCTGTGATTTTTCAAATATTTATATATTTAAAGAAATTTAACATTAATCCTTTTGTTTTGTTATTTATTTTTTGTTAAATTTTTGTTACTTTTACACTTGCAAACATTAAAAAGAAATACATGCCAAAAACATTTTTTTTAAATATTGAAATACAATAAACACATACCTTTGAGCAAAATAGGATAAATCCATATTTTTTTTATTAGAAAATCATGTATATAATCCCAAAAAACTTCTAGAAGCCATGAAACGTTAACTATAACGTACTCGCACCAAATTCAACGATAAATAGTGGGTAAGGGTGCATACATGCAAGGTCCTGACAACATGGACCCCCTGATGGACCCCTCAGGGAGGGATGGAACAAAATCTAGGGGGCGACAGGCACGTGGGTACCACGGGCCACCCTTTTTTCGGCCCCTGGGCTCGAGTGGGGAAGCCCCGTGTAGTGAAGGTCACTGGAGTAGGCAAGGATTTTCATTGAAAATGTAGGTGGGCAGGCTGATTCAAGGTCTCTTTTTTATATACAGTTTTATTCTGCGCTGCACTCTGCTCAGCCCCATCAGTGGCCTCGAATGAGGAAATAGAAAGTGCCAGTCTTCTTTTTTATTCTTTTTTCTTTTTTAGAACTGTGTCAGTTGGTGTTCACCAATTTGTTTGCTATAAAAAAAAGCACTTTTTTTTGCCACAAATGCGCGCGTTCAGGTGGTCGTTGTGATTTTTTTTATGTTTGTTTACCACATGAAAAAAAAATCGTCCTTGAACAAATATTCGTATACTTAATCAGTATTTTTAATTTCTAATATTGTTCTGAAGTAACTAGTTAGTCAGGAAACATATTTCACAATTGCTAAAAATATATTTACTACAAATTGGTAAAAAGAGCTCATGCAAAAACTAAAACATAAGGACAGGTTTTTATCAAAATGTAATGAACTAATGTTGATTTCGAAAATGAATAAAAAGTAACGGAAAAATATTTCGCTGCGATCAATAAAATATAAATGAATAGTGAATATTTTCATGGACTGCGATGAATAAATTTTTTCAAGGTCAAATGTGATTGTGTCACTTTGAAACTGGTTTTGTAATTTTGATTAACAGCAAGATGCAGGGTGCCTTCAAGTGACATTTAGTACAAAATAACACAACATCATTCTGGGTATTAAGCATAATTCCGTTTATTTGGGAAAACAGAGTACAATATACACTAGATTTGATGATATTAAGAAATGGTATAACTGTTGAGAGACATAACCATCAAGAACCATTTGGAAGCTAATTTTATTCGTTGGTTTGTTGGTACAACAGTATCAAGTACTATCAGTAATTGATTAGCATAGGATAAGTAGTTTAAACTTGGCTTTTTTTTTTAATTTAATTGTTCTCTTCAGTATTGAGAGGACATACCAAACAAACGAAAGCCACTTGATTTCGTCGATTGATTGCTTTATTTGGAGATGAAAATGGTACCGGTACGGATACAGCTCATTGCTGTTGGTATTGGTTCATATCTTCAGTTTTATTTGTTGTTATTTGATTAGGTAATATATATATAAATAGAGGTAGGGAAGAGGAGCGTATAGACTCCTATCAACATTAGGAGTGACGGGTTGGTTTCAAGGTCATCCGATCTCGTGAAACTGTTGAAAAAATTAAAATGATATTCGCGCGCTTGATGATAATTCTAAAATTGTTGAAGCTACAATGGTAGCTAAAACGTAATAATGTGTAATCTTACTGTTGATGGTTGTTTACACAATAATTGTTTTAATTGTATGTAAATTGAGTAGTGATCCATGATTATTAAATTTTCGTGTGTTTTTTTTTCACATTACTTTCAGAACATTAAAATACCTCATATACTTGTATCTAACGAACAACGTTAATTAAGTAATTAGTTGAAATTAAAATAATTTTTTTAAGGACTTTCATGTGAAAATATGAAAACATAAGTGCCGAAAATATATTGCTTTGAAAAATATTGTCCTTATTAATGCTAATTAATTAAATACTAATTAAGCAATTTACAAATTGTAATGACCAGCCGACATGCAAAATGGCGGCATCTTTTCCAGATATGGCGTCTCTCTTTGTTTTGAGCCTCCATCGCTGCCTAACCGCGACATCTAGGGGCTTAATTACTCTTTCCAGTTAAGAAAAAAAAATTTTACTCCTTTTTTTTACAAGTAACATAATCTCGGAGCGTTTTTGTGCATAAATTACTGCGAGTAAGAGGAGCAAAGATGGAAAAAAATTCTTATTGATCGCTCGAGATCGGCGAATGGGAAGATCATTAGGAGGAAAAAAAATCGTATTCTCTTAGGAAAGGAGGGGACTGAAAAAATAAAAAAGCAAATTTAATTGATTCCCGCATATTCCCTGCCTCCTTACGTCGGAGAACGCAGCGCTTTTTCGTAATTAATTATGCTAAGGTTCTCCTCTTCTGTGACGTCACGAGCGAGTGGTAGAGCACGTGGAGGAGAGCGCGGGAAAAAAAAAAAGAAGAGCTTATGCTAAGCGAGGATACTCATTATTACAACCGAAGTATAAACTCGACATTTCATTGGCAGATCGGGTTCTTTGTTTACTAGTACACCATTACCTCTTTCCTCTGCTCTTATCAAGAACTGGGAAGCGGCATCATTTGCTCAGCAATTTTTTTTATTTATTTTTCCGTTGAGAGAGAATCTTTCCTTATCTGTTTGAGTTAGAAAAAAAAAGTTTTTTTTTTCGCTATACCTTTAATCATCTCACGTCAATAAACTTTTGCAGTTTCCTGTAAGAGCTCGGCATTTACAGCACTGATAAAGAATATATATACGTGAGTTTTCAGGACTGTTCCCAGTGCAGCGTAAAATTATTTAAACCCTCTGTATTGTAAATCATTTTTTGCTCCTTCTTTTTTTTTTTTTCTCCTCTGTCTCTCTCACTCTCTCTTCTCTCGTTCAGTTTCGGCCGCTTGCGATGCGTTGTTCGCAGATTAATCTGTACTTCTACACTGCTCTATATCTAAATATGCAATTTCTGAATGTTGTTGAAAATGGTGTGCATTGCATTTGTATCTATGTTAGTTGATATCTGTATTTTTATGCGATGTATGGGTAAAAAGATAAAAGTTCTTCCAATGAAGAAATGTCTTATGAATGTTATGATGATAGATTTTTATGGCTATTTACGGTGGCAGAAATAAATATTCGTGTACTTTTATTGCGGCTTAATATTTCTTCGAAACGTTTGGGTAAAATTAGTAACATATCTGCAGAAATAAAATTTATTAAATATCATTATAGATCGAGCAGAAATTCGGTGCTCCTGTCGAGGCTCATCGGGTAATGTTAGAATTTAAAAAATGGCTTGTACTTTTTTCAGAATGGAATTGTACAATTTTCAACATTCAGTTTAATTATTAATGTAACGTATCTAAAAAAAAAAACTCTTTTCAGGCAATTACACTTCAAGCCGAGATAGAGATTTCCATTTAATGTTTTAGAATAGTATCATAATATGATATATTAATTATTTTGTACAAGACGTTTATTATAATTACGAAGATTCAACACTATTTTGTTGATATTTGGATAGAATTACAAGCATGATTATAGTAATAAGAATTACAGTTAAACTTCACACAGTAGCAGAATTTCTCCGCAAAAGATTCAGATGACTTAGAATGAAAAAGTAATAAAAGGTATCGGTTGGAAATCAGTTTTAAGTTACCACTTCATGTCGGGGCTAAGTCAAAGCTATAAGCATAATCGAAGCAGCTCACTTACGGCATTCAGCTACTGAAGTTTCAGGCGTATAAGCAATCATCAGTATGGAATAGCCATAACCTATCAGGAGGCAGGGGCAATATTCCTTTCATTAAAGCTTAATAGAGTAACTGTTTTGATCTTCTAAGCATTATTTATCTTTATTTTTTGAAACGACGCTTTATTAAAGATCTGAATGATACCCATGAATACTTGACTGTGTGCCTAATTATAGGAGCAGCGGGTGAATTAATTTTGCAACTCTAATAATAACAAAAAGTACACTGTTAAAAAAAAATCCTGAAATTTTACGGTAAGAGTTACTGGCATTCATGTTGCCAGTAACTTTCACCGTAAAATCCTCTTTTGCTGTAAAATTTTACAGTAGAATAAACGAGAGTTAAAATCCACAAAATGCGAACATCAGGTTCGGTCTCGGGACCTTCGATTTGGCAGGCGGTTTTGCTGCCCACCAAACGAGTTGGGACACGAAATACGGTGTTATCTGCTTCGCACTGTGAGTCAACTAGCCCTGCAATCGTTTATTTTTCTTGGTACAATTTACTGTATTTTTTTTCTGTAGGTACTGTAAGCTCCCTATTTTACAGTAATATTTAGCATAAAAGTTTCCTGAATTTTTAACAGTGTACTATTAAAATTCTGAATTAAAATTAATTAAATGGTTGTGAGCTCGAAGGAAATTTTATTTATTTATTTGTTTATCTATTTACTGCGTTCAAAAGCAAGCACTGCCATTAAGAATTTTTGAAAATCAAAAAATAGCAATGAAATATTTTCTCTTTTAGAATGAAAATTAAATACCTTCATTCAGGTGATTGGGTTAAATAGGTGGTATAACTTCAGATAATAAATAGTATTAAATAGATAAATAATTCAGAAAATAGTTTTTTTTTTAATTTAAAGATATCGTGATATTTCACGATCGTTCCTTGATCGTGCCAAATTAAAATCAAAATTTGATCCAAATGTATCATGTGCAGCGAAAAGTATATACGTGCTGTGCTTGCAATTTAATTTGCTGCCAGTGAAAGAAAATTACTGACTTTCACTTATTTTATTTTATAAGAATATTCATAGGTGGATCTACCATGTCGCAATTTCGAGAAACCCTGTTACCATAGGCAGGGTGCACAGGTGGGGGAGAAGGGACACCTGTTGGCCCGAGCCGGAGCCTGAAGGGGGCCTAATATTTTTAAAACTAGAGGTGAAATATAGGGGTAAACAATATGGAGGGGGGGGCCAGAAAAGTCATCAGTGAAGTGCCCCAAAATTTCTGTGCATGCCCCTGACCATAGGTGCCACAAAGGGGATACAAAAATATATATGATAAAGGGGGCACCAAAAATGCATTGCGATGTGCTGCCAACCCTGTAAATTCGCCACTGGAAATACTTATTTAATTTACTCTATCAGTATAGAATTCTCGAGAATTTAGATGCAGTAGATTTTTTCGTTATATCTGTCAAGAGCGGTAAAAAAAGTCAAGCAAAGGGATGTAAATGGGAAACTTTAAAAAAAAAATGGAGGTAACCAGCGCAAGTAGTAGGAGAATTACTTGCCTCTTCTCTACTTAAGGACAAGAGATGGTACTAGTAGCCCTGGTAGCTGCTGATGTACAGCATGATTTAGGGGGGGGGGATGCAATGAAAGCCTACCTAGAATCTTAATTTTAAGCACGTTTTCCTGAAAATTTTGTAAAGTCTACTTCTCACTGCTTCGAATGACTTGTTATATTTTAACCCCCTTCAGCAGATATGTATCAACTATATACCTTTCACCGTCATTTACCAAGTACAAATCATATTAGTTCCTGCTTATTGTACGTGCTCTTATTTATATTAGCTCAAAAAATTCTAAATATTTAACAAAATTATTTTTCATAGAAAGAAAATATTTTGTTAGTTAGCTGCAGTGATTATATTAAAGAATAATAATACGGGGAAAAATTTATGACAATATACAAATCTTTATAACCATCTAATACATGTATAAATAATCGCAATGCTATGTTCAGCGCTTTTAGCATGAAATTTTTACGAAACCTTTCTTTAAGATCTCCCGAAATATTTAATAAGTATGTAATTAACAAATATCAAATCAGAACACGCCAATGTTTTAACCTAATTATATTTCTAGTTTGATAGTCCTAACGTCAATTTTTTTATCTAACCAAACAAGCCACAAATGAGATAAAATCTCATCCTTCCTTTAAATTATTCTATGGTAGATGGTACCCAAGTTCAACTTTGCAACCGATCCAAAAACATCAATGTTTCTTACCCAATTAATTTCTAATTTTATCGTCTTCATGCCTATTTTTTATCTAACCAAACATGCCATAAATAAAGTAAACTCTCAACCTGTCATTAAATTATTCTATGGTACCCAAGTTCAACACCGCAACCGATCCAAAAACATCAATGTTTCTACACAATTATATTTCTAATTTCATCGACCGAATGCCAATTTTTTACCTAACCCAAACAAGTTATAAATGAGGTAAAATCTCATTCTGCCTTTAGATTATTCTATGGTACCCAAACTTCAACATCGCAACCGATCCAAAAACGTTATTGTTTCTGCACAATTATATTTCTAATTTCATCGTCCTGATGCCAATTTTTTATCTAACCGAACAAGGCATAAATGAGGTAAAATCTCATTCTGCCTTTAGATTATTCTATGGTACCCGAGTTCATCATCGCAACCAATCAGAAAACAGTCACCTTCGGAGAGAGAGTAGAGCAAATCACGTAACAGTTAAGATAAACGAAAGAGCACCCGAATTTGAAGTTTACAGAGCAAAATAGTTTTACAAAATAGATGGTCCTCAAGTATGGGAAAACGAGGAAGATAGAGGATTTTTTTTTTTTTTCGTTTTAATCTTGGAGCCATTCGTTACAGAAGAAGTGAAATCTTGAGAAAGAAAATTCTCGATCTTAAAACAAATGGTCCAAGAAAAGTGGATCAATATGTATTAGGTAATACTTGGGAGGACCTGGTGGAAGAAAAATGGAAATAAGATGAAATTTTAGGAAATTTCAACTTTTGCTCCGAAAACGTTAAGTATACCTACTTCGTGTACTTTTCTTCAGGATCTAATTACTGTACCATAAGTTTTGTCAGTTTCTGCGGATGCTCAAAATTAATCAGACTAAATTTATTTTTATTTCTCTAACTTTTAATTTTTCTATTTTTTAATATTATTATTTTATTTTGGTTGCAGAGTAATTGCCTATTCGTTCGATATTTTTTGTGATCCAGACCATGAAACAATTCCCACATACCTTTGACGTTCTTATTCGTGTTACTAATAAATATCAAAAAAGCGTTTACTAGTTTAACAGCAGTTTTAACTATTTTACTAGTTCTCATAATCTCTCAGACCTTCGCTGTTTTAAATAATGTTTTTGTTTCTATTATCATTATTATTATACAATTATTATTATTATTATTATTGTTATTATTGCTCTTATTCCTTTTATCATTATTATCATAATAATAATAATTATTATTATAATCATTATTAATATTATAATTACTATTATTACTATTATTTATGTTATTATCTGAAAATGCATCGTGTTTCAGAGCTTAGGAGAACCCTATCTACAGTGCAAGATTTTAGATCAAAGCCTCATTTCTTTCTTTCTTTCTCTCTCTTTTTTTTAATCTTGTGATAAACATCATTGAATTTATCAACGTATGCGATCAGAATACTTAGGAGAAAAATTAGTCACAATATTTACAAGTTTATCACAATTATTTACAGATATTTACAATTATACAAGTGTAAATGGTTTTTCGAAAAAAACTAATTCAAACCTGATAAACATTTGTAGAAAAAGTAGAAAAGAATCTCTATTTTGAGATACATACTGTCCTAAATATTGCTACTAAGATAAAAGTATATATGACTTTACTCTAGTTCTTAATTACTTTAAATAAATAAATATGAAATTAGAGTAAAAAATGCCATTTTGTGAAAATATTTAGCTGCTTATTTATCAATATTTCTGGAAAACAGAAATAAAAAACATTTTTCAAAACATAAATTTTCAACAAATCCAAAACCAATAATATTTTTAAAAAATAGCTATTTTCCGAAAATAAAGATAACATATTTAAAAACTGCTTCTTAGATACATAAAAAAGAAGTTAGCTCTAAGAAATAAGCAAAAATTTTTCCGAAGTTCCGAAAAAAGGTGGAAGTAAAAATTATCAAATTAAAAGAGAAAAAGCATAAAATAATTATTTGTTTTGCAATAAATTTTGATTAACCGAATAGTTTTAATTTCTCTAACTAATCACAGTTTATGAACGAAAATAAATATTATTTAGTAAATATACATATGTCATATTCGTTAAAAAATATGTAGTACATGTATTGGATTCAGAAAATTAGTTTTACACATTATTTTTATTAAGCTTCACTATGTGTGAGCTATTCCAGAAAAATTCGCTTTTTTATAATTAGTTGTAAAATATCATATTAATGTACTATATCAATAAACATAAAACTTTAAGTCAGGGAAAGCGTTTTCATGCAAATCTGCATATTATAGTTACATATATTTATGCTGGATACGGAATCAAGATAGATTTTGTGAAGACGATATTTTCTTATTGGAGGCGAAACAGGGGACTGAAAAAAAGGGCATTTTTTATACGCTGTTGTGTCTGGATTACCTACTGAAGGATTTGCATGAGGCGCATTGTCAGGCGACATCACAGCAGCTGGAGAAGATGATAAAAGAGAATATTCTAGAAGAAAAAAAAACGGAGCAGAGCAAAGTGCCTGCTTCAATAAAACATGCCTCCATTCAAAGAGGCCTATGTAGAGTATTTTATGTACATTTAATGCTTAAATATTGAAGGCTCGTGCAACATCATATGTGCAATATTTTAATTGAGCTACGTGTTTTACTGTTTTTTTGATGCTAATATTTTTATTTTGAGAAAGTATCCTTAAAATATATTTTTTTAAAATCCAATATTCTCATTCAGTTGTTATGTTGCAGAACATGGAACGAAATAGTCTCGTGACATAATTAACTTCGATTTTAGGAAAGTCCCCAATATGTTTTTTTTTTTTTTTTTTTTTTGAGCAATCACGATTGTTTATTGCTTTCATTTGACTGTTTTGAGGTCCCATCATTTTATTTACCCGCCAGCACCCTCTGCAGCATCACCGTCGACCGGCCGCCTCACGATGCTGTTCCTCTAGCAAAAACCGTCTCCAGGTTGCGTGCATATCCTACACTTACACGCATACATACACGCATGTACACACACACACAAACACATACACACACATACATACGCCTATACACATACAAACACGCATACATACAGACACCAACACATACACACACACCTACACACAACTACCCGCACACTCATGCCTGCACACAGACACAAACACATATTCCTACACACACATACACATTCCCCCCACACACACAAACACTCATACACACAACTACCCACACACTCATACCTGCGCACAGACATTAACACACATGCCTACACACACATACACATACCCCTACACACAAACAGACATACCCCCCCCCACACATAAACACACACACCTACATACACACACACTCGTGATTGCGAAAAACATAATTTGAATTCAAAAGATCAAAATTCAATTTTTTTTTTTTTTTTTTTTTTTGAGCAATCCGAATTGCCTATTATCCTCACTTGACCGCTATTTACGTTCCTGTTCTTTTTTCAATGTTCCCACGTAATGATCATCTCTAGTAATATATAAGGCAATGTCTCATCATAATAAATGTATTTCAATTGTTATATATATTTATTTATTTCACTTTACACAAACTGCCGAATGGCAGCACCTCATTGTTGAAAAGTAAAAGACGCAAGAGATCGTTTTCGATAGATTTTTAATTTAATTGAGCGACGACTTCTTGAGGTGTAACGACGTTACGTGTGATGTTAATAAAGTTTGATTGATTTTTATAATACAGTGGAGTCAAATTTATATTCGAAATTATGGAGTTGGTTTATACCTTCCCGGCTTCCTTAGGTTGGTTTATACCTTATAGTCTTGTCATCCCTCGACGAAAACTAACCAATGAAGACCGTGCTATCGGACTAATAACGCGCTAAGATGCTATCACAACTCGGATTGCGAAAACATCTTTTTAATGCAACTTGCCAGCATTCAAATGAAAAGGGCCCGAACGGCTCACCGCCAGACGCGGATGTTTTTTTTTTAACTTCAGTACTCTTCTGCAGTTATTAGGTTATAATGCCATATTGTGTATACTCGTGACAAAATCACTTTTGCAGAACCTCGTTTATTCGGATTAACTGGAACCAAAATCAATCAGGATAAGTGCGATTTCGGATAATCCGGTCAAGATAGGCAATAAGCAAAACACATTCGTTAATAAGCGGATTTATCTTTTACTTTTGCAAAAAACGATGCTTTAAACAATAACATAGGATTTTTTTATAGCAAACACTTGATCAGCTATTGTTCAACTACAATGGTGTCAGACTGACACTCCAAAATACGCCATGTTGTTCATTAGATTACTATAAGTTATTGCCTGACCTATGTAGGAGTTGGACATGAAAATGACGAGCGAATATTTAGCACTTTTATATATCCATTCCAGCGATCATAACTGGATATTATTATTTTGAAAAATCTGTCTTTATTTTAACTCTGCAAATTTAATCCGGATAAACTGGCGAACCAGATAAACGAGAGCCGGATATATAAGGCTCTACTACTATGAGAAAGTATTCTAAAGGTATTGTTTTTTCAATATTCTCAATTAGTTATTAAGTTAAAGAATACATTTTGAAATAGACTCGTGACATAATAACATGAAATTAACATATTTTGATTAATAAGGTATTCTTAAAGTTATTTTCTTTTTCAGCACCCTCCTTTTATTAGGTTACAGGGATCGTCCACAAATTATGTTACCCTTTAAGGTGGATTCGTGAAATTGTGATAAGGAGGAAGGAGGGGTAACAAGAAACGGGTCATCACATATTTTTAATTCAAAAAATGCTTGCGAAAAACAGCGTGTTATATGACAAGGGGAGGGAAGGGGGTAAGATGAAGTGTGACTTTTTGTGACGCAGGAGAGGGATCCTGCAGGAGAAGTATTTTTACAACCATTTTTTTTTTTCAAATAGTTGTTTAGTAATAAAAATAATTCCATGCACGCGTCCATAAAAATTATCTTAATATTAATAAATTTAAACAGTTAATCTTCTTTACTAATAATAAAGCTGGAAGTCTCTCTGTCCGGATCTCTCTCGATCTCTCTCTCTCTGTCAGGATCTCTGTGACACGCATAGCACCTAGACCGTTTGGCCGATTTTCATGAAATTTGGCACAAAGTTTGTTTGTAGCATTGGGGTGTGCATCTCAAAGCGATTTTTCGAAAATTCGATTTTGTTCTTTTTCTATACCAATTTTAAGAGCATTTTCTCGAGCAAAATTACCATAAGATGGACGAGTAAAGTACCAAGTTATCATAACGTGGAACCGTAGCATGGGCAAGCCGATTGGCGAGTAATTCACCATACATTATTTGTAAATATACAGGTGAACCAAATGACCTTTTGATTTTCAATTTTCAGCTACGGGCAAAGCCGTGCGGGTACCACTAGTTAACAAAAATAGCTGACGTTAATGAAACTAAACTGTTTTGCCGGGGAAACACGTAGTTAATGATGCACAAAATGGGGGATATGGGTTGCAAAAGGTTGAAAACAACTGCTTTAAAGAATCATTATGCATCAATATTGTTGAAACTCTAACAACTACGCTGTAACTGCAAAGTATGAGGAAGACAGGGAGCCTATGAGTCTCTCATCTTTTGCGGGCGATAGCACAAAATGTAATCTAATGTAATGTAAATGTAAATCTTACTGAAAAACAGAACTATTTCCGATCTATTTTTTAAGGCTTAAAGTTTAAGCTATGGCCAAAATTACTTTGTTGATTTTAAAGTTTCATTGCTATACGTTATTAAGTATGTTAAAGCTAATAAATGAAATATTAAGTGATTAAACCAATGCTTAGTTTCTTCAGATACTGAATAATATACCTGTATTCAGTAAGTTACCCCCCTCCTGGGCAAAGGCAGAAATACATGAAATACATCGCCAGCTCAGTCAATTCCAACCGAGGACTGCAGTTTCGTACTTATTAGAACTCATCAGCCCGGCATAGGAAAGTGACTGAGCTGGAGGTGGAAAACCTCTTAAGGAAACCAAGAGTGCCAAACAAACTGGTAGCTAATACAGAATTAGCACTGACCAGACGAGTGATCGAAGAAATGGTTCGGTTCAACTCGAAGATTGAAGACAAGGCAGGTATATTCAGTAAGTTCTTGCCTTCAATCTTCGAGTTGAACCGAACCATTGCTTCGATGTCTGTCTTCTCAGTGCTAATTCTGTCTTAGCTACCATATCGTTTGGCACTTTTGACTTCCTTAAGAGGTTTTACAACTCCAGCTCAGTCACTTTCCTATGCCGGGCTGATGAGTGCTAATAAGCATGAAACTGCAGTCCTCGGCTGGAATTGACTGAGCTGGCGATGTATTTCATGAATATACCTGTAGTTTGAAATTTCTAAGGAACTTTCTGTTCAACAGTCATTCACGAAGCTTTTAACTGCGTAGATGAACCTAAAAATATTTGCATCGTATACTTTGCTAGTAGCATTATGGTAATAGGAACTTAGTATTCTAGAATATCTAGGTATAACATTTTATAATCGCAGGGACTTTCTTTTCTGACACCTAGAAACTTATATTAGACGTCATCACGACGCCAAAATTTGAACTGTTACGTCAAACACTGACTATCGCATTTTGTCATAAATCATCTTCTAGTAACATCTTTTACTAATTTGAGCACAATATCCAATCGTACGATCACCAGGATCTAATCATTGGATATAGCATCTACGTATCATTCAAAATAATACTTAGATACGTAACATTGTAGTTGAACCATCCGCTAATAATTCTTAGCTAATTGACTCGTGTTGCTTCAACTGCAGGACAAATCACCCCCCCCCCCTCACCCGCCTCGTTTTAGTTTTACGAAAATGGTCAGCACGGGAATAGACAATTCAAAGTGCTTTATTTTTTAACAGAAAGAAAGAAATGGGCAGACGATTTTATTATTGAGGAAAATTATTTGAAATGTATGTATTTATTTATTTTCTTAAGTATAGTTATTTATTTATTTATTTGCTTTAGTTTTTGGCAACGGAAAAGAAACGAAATCCGTAGCGCTTGTTTTTTACTGAAAATAGCTACAAACAGTTCTTTTAAACATATAAAATAAAATACACTTATTTTAATATACTTTTTTCTTTTTCTTTTTTTTTTCAAACAATTAAAGATTTTTTTTTTCTGGAAAAAATGTATTAGGGGCCATTTATTAATTACGTAAGGATCCCGAGGGGAGGGGGTTGGAAAAGTTTCTAAAAACATTTACTGGGGGAGGGGGCGGTCCAAACCCATTCTTACGTAATATTTTTCAAGTCGATATTTTACATTAGAAATTGCGCGGTCAAGTGGTTTGGCAGGGATCATATTTCATTTGATTCTGGAAGGTAAAAAAACTTATTAGAACGAGCTGTTTTTTATTTATTTTGCAAAGAATGGATGGTGCTGTAAAATAAAATATAAAATCACACTATGTATGGCATGTTTTATTTTTAGTTAGTACCGCATCGCATCATATACAAAAAAAAAGAAGAAAAAAAAATGCCGAAAAAACATTTAGTCTAGCTTCCAACTTTTTAGTAAATATTTCTTGATACAATAAGATTTAATTTAATAAAGATTCCAGTGATACAAGATTCCTGGATTCGTTATTTTATTATTTTGGAAAACGAAATGGAATCTGACGTAAAAATAGCACGGGGAGGGGGGTGAAAAATTTTATGTGCCCTTACATGTGGAGAGGGGGGTTAAAAATTGCCAAAATCATCCTTAGGGAATTAATGTATTAGCTGCATTGTTCAAAATTTGTTTACTGCGTTATTTGTTTCGTTTACTTATCTTTACGTATATTTCATCAGATAGGAGAAGTATACTTTGCTTTAAGAAGTCTACTTTGTACCTTGTTTTTAAAATCTTTTTAGTGTGTTGATAATAGCTCATCTTATCGACTCTAAAAATGACTGTACTGAACAATCGGTAACTGAGCTTAAAAGTCGATGCGACAGTTTCTACGGATCGCTTTAATGAGTAAATACTGAAGATACTTTCAACTAAGTAAGTCATCGTCCAACGTTTATTTAATTCGGAAACGTAAACAGTTTTAATAATAGCGAACCTCTAAAAGTCCTATTATTAGATAGACAGCTTTGTAGCTTTGAATTCATTAAGGGGACATTCATTAATTACGTAAGGATCCCGAGTGGGAGGAAGGGAATCTCTACATACACTTACTTGGAAGGGGGGGGGGAGGGGGTCAGATCCATTCTTAAGCAATGTTTTCTAAGTCGATATTTTGTATAAGAAACTACGCGGTCAAGTGGTTTGGCAGCGATCGTATTTCATTTGCTTCCGGAAGGTAAAAACGTAATTAGGATGAGCCGTTTTTACTTGTTTTTCAAGGAATGAATAGTGTTAAATGTAATAAAAGAATCACACTGTGTATGGCTTGTTTTATTTTTAATTAATGTTGCTTCATACACGAAAAATATGTGAAAAAACCTACCTTTACTTTGAGTAAATATTTTTTTACACAAAAAGGTTTTTTTTTTTCAAAAAAAATTTAATAACAGTGAATTTGATAACAGTTTCAGTGATGTAAGATTCATTATTTTTATTTTGAAAAGTGAAATGGAATCTTACGTAAGAAAGGGGTGAGGGGTTTGAAAAATCTTACTACTCCTGTTACATGGGGGAGGGGGGTCAAAAATTGACAAAATCATCCTTTCGTAGTTAATGAGTCTACAACAGTGCAAACATTGAGCAGACACTTGTGCAATATTTCCTGGTCAGTTATGCAGTTTTAATAATTGAAAAAGTATCCTTGGATCCCCGAAACACGGGTCTTTAATCAATTGCTTATTTGTGCTTTATTTACGTTGTTTACTATTGTTAAATTAGATCCCGTTTTAGCCTCCTTCACACAAAGCAACTTACTTGAATCAATCTTCGAATGGGCGGTTGGTAACCAGGTTGTGTAACCAGGTAGAAAAGTGAAGGAATCGCCCTGCTGGTATTCTTAACATGACAGTCAACTCGTCGGACACAAGTGCCGCTACCATTCTCATCCTGATGCGTTGAATCTACTTTTTAGTTGATACAACTCGTCGGGACATTGCCAAGCGTTCGTTCTACACACGAGTAAACTAGTTCAGCCAATTTGATATAGTTTTAACAGCATTGTGGAGCAGCTGTTCGAATTAATTCGGCTTATTGGAAGAAAAGTTGATTTAACTAAGTTGCATCGTGGAAGCACGACGGAAAGCGCCAGTCAACTAGTTGGCATGCAACGTTTACAAAACTTTAATTGAACTAACCGCCACGTATGCAGAAGGCTTTAATCTTGAAGTCAGCAAGGAGTTATAAGCTATTACATAGTCCGTTTGGTGAAAATTTCATTACAATTCTGCTTCAGTGAACAATGTATGGAAATGTTTTATTCTTTATCCGTAAAAAAATACGATGTTTTGAGGCGAATTTGATAATAGTTGACGGCGAATGTTTCACCCGGTTTTTCAAAACAGATATTGGGTTTATTTTTTTTTTGCTCATTGAGAAATAAAAATAATAATTCAGTTAAAATTAATGTCTTGAATATGTTTAAGCTTTTTGATAGAGTAGATAGTAGAAATATTTGGACTACAGCATACGGTTTCAACAGAAAAGAAAGATTTTACGAACTTCATCTTAAGCGTTAGATAACACCACAAAAACATATGTGATATCCTCTTTTGCGCAAAAGCATGTGACAGTGTGGTTTCATTCATAAAACTTCAGACAAAATGCACTGCTCGAGTGAAAAGGCGCACGCGATAAAATCCATCTGAAAAAACTTACTACAGTTCCTGACTGGGACAAAACTGCGCTACGATGGGATTTTTAGACGCCTGAAAAACATAAACAAATCCTTAGCCTTGCGTCAGCCTGTGACGTCACTGGGATATCCCAGTTAGTGAGCACCGAAACGCTTCCGGGTTCCTGCGAATCAAAATAGCAGCTATAAAAAACCTCAACGTGTGGCGCAAAAAAAGACCGATTTTTTATACTGTTGTACTACGATTGTAGTAAAGAATCGGGTGATAGACCAATGTGAGGCTCACGCGGATTCAAGCTGTTACGGCAGCCATTTTGTTCCCGCGCAGTCAAGCAGTTTGTCGTATCGTAGCAGTTTGTTATCAGCAGCGGAGCTAAAATAGCGCGGGAGCTCACGGGAGCTCAGCTCCTCTATTTCTTTTAAGTTATGTATATTTTTTTTCCTTTTTTTGCATGTTTGACGAAATTCGGACTAAGCTCAAATTGAGTTTCAATGATTGTTGGATACTGTTTTTTGTAAAATAGTCTGCTGTATTTTTCATTTAACTTTGCTATTTATTATTGTCTGCAATGTTAAAGATTCTTTGGATTGTTACATTTATTTATCGTCTGAGCTATCTTTTTTTTTTGTAATGGCAACGGCTAAAGAAATGAGATGGTACAGTTCCTCTGTTGGCGGAAAACTTAATTTATACTTTCTACGTAGTTATGTAATTAAAAGTATTATTTTATAAACTAAAAATGAAGAATTTGATTTATTTATTGAAGTGCAGATATACACTTATTTATTAAATTTTCTACGAAGTGAAAAGGAAGAAACACATTTCTTTCATTAGAAACTAAGCATTAATCTGCAACGAATGTTTCATGCTTAAAAATGCTTTCTCAGTGTTTGTTTTTGGAATTGAAAACATGTTTAATTCTTTAGCTTTATCAGTTTCAAATAAATTCATGTTGTCTGACTAACAACTGAGGTACCTTTAAACAAACATCTCTAAGGCTATTATAATAGTTCTCAATAAATATTTGTATGAAGATACAGTTAAAATATCGCGATTATGAATCTTTTATTCGATCATTAGGAAACATTCAACAGCAATGCTCAAATGAGAAATAAATAGCTAACGATTTCTACGTTTAATAAGATACAACACCGTTTTATTGTACAAATTTTTCAGGTTGCTGCAGACACGTGTTTCGGGATTTCAAGCAACCCCTTTTTCAATGCAATAAGTCATCCGAGAAACTTGGAGAGTTAACAAGAGAATCCGTTTCTTGGATGACTTTTCATCCCAAAGTTCGCACTCTACTGCATTTACAACGGGGCTCCTTGAAGCCGCGAAACACGTGTCTGAAGTAATCTGCAAAATTTGTGTAATAAAACGTTGTTGTATCTCGTTAAACGTAGAAATCACTAGCTATTTTTTCTCAGTTGAGCATTGTTGTTGAATGTTTCCTAATGATCAAATTAAAGATTGATAATCTTCCTATTTTAACCATATCTTCATACAAATATTTATTCAGAACTAATGGTCTTAGTGATAAGTTAATTATTTTTTCAGTTATAAATAATTCTTTGTGGTCTGGATATTAAGTAAGGTGCCCCATAAACAAACATAAAGTTAGTTCCGCAAATTCTGCTTTTTCTTTAAATGCTTCTCTGAACATGTTGCTTAAATGTTTCCTAGTGATCAAATGAAGGATTGGTATTTATATTACTTTCAAAATTAGCTGTATCTCTCTACAAGATTATATTAAGAGCTGATAGACTAAGAGATAAGTCTATTCCCAGACATTTCATTTTTTACAGTGATGAAGAAGTTTTGATTCCTTAAAGTAAAAAACACAAAATTTATCTTCTCGAGATCTATATAACTCGAGATGATGAAGCTGTTGAAAGAACGATGAAAATGAGCTGAAATTGAAGACATTGATGAGAAAGTTTTACTGTGGGAAAATAACTCAAAAACTACCGTTATGAAACAGATGACGATAAAACTATTATTAATAGAAAGAGAATCAATGTAAAATAATTTTAAAAGAGTACGATTATAAAGTTGTTTTCAAAAAAGTAAACATTATAGAAATTCAGCTTCGTCAAATGGGTGATAATGAAGGTGTTCTACTGGCGAAGATGTAGGAAACTATAGTTATTGAAAAAGGTTTTAGATATTAAAGGAATTTTATTTCTGGAAAAGATGTTGTGGTTTCTTTCATAAGAAATAGATATGAAAGCTGAAAATGGGGGAGATACTTAAACTAAGTTTTCTTTCTTTGGCTGCCTTACTTTAAAAAAGCAACTGTGGATAAGTCTAAAGTGATAGCAATTAAAAAGTTTGATTTCTAAAAATAAACGAAGATGAAACTGCTCTAAAAGATAGAAAATAACGAAAGTAGTCTTTTGAAATATACGATGGCATACTAAAGCTTCGTTTCAAAAAAAAAAAAAAAAACGAAGGAAGTTCGATTTTGAAAAAACATCTTCAATGGCAGAACTAACTTTGAAAAATGAAGTGTTAAATACATTGTCTCCCTTTTGTATAAAACAAATATCAAAGGAAGTCTCACACTCATGCCCTTTCGTCCGATATGTTAGATGCTACATCATTGGATCTGAATCATAGCTGGGAGACAAAATGGCTGATGTGATGATAGCCTGTATTTATAGGGACTCCGACTAACCTTCTCTTTCAAAAGAGAGGAGGAGCCAGTCAGATGCGCGTGTCTCTCGTGCGCTGCAGCGTGCTCAGGGGGGGGGGGATAAAAGATTCCGAGATTTAGGATGTCTATGTGGAAACGAGGTTAAGGGGTCGACATGAGGGGCCCTTTGGGATTCTCTTCAGAGAGTATGTTTCTTCGAGGAGCTGAATGCCAGATGTTCTAACGGGACGCCTCTGTACGGTTCTTTAGTTCTTTTCTTGTTCGAGGTTATTGTTCGGATAAAAATAGGGATAAGGTCGGCCACACGGCTTCCTTTCCAATGGAGAAATTGTCAACAGCACTTCAACACATATACAGAAAGTTGGTTCCTCAAATTTAGTGAGTTGACGAAAAAGATATGTACTGCGCCTTCGAGCCGTTTTAAAAGTAAAATTTGTTTATTTCGCTTAGCAGTATTGTGACTCATGAACATGAGATTACGTACGAACGATGTTCAAAAGTGACATTCAATTGGGAGAGACCATAATCGAGTGATTTTTATTCCACTAATCGAGTATTCATACTCAACCTGAATTCATTCTAGATGGTTATAGCCGATTCCGAAATCTCTCAATTATGAAATCACTCGAAAAATGCAATAGATTCTGAACTCTTCTCCAAAGAATTTCTCCATTGTTGATCATTCAATTCTGAAATCCCTCGATGGATTCCCTCCATTGATAACCATTCCATTATGAAATCAATCAAGAGATTCACTCAATTACCTATCATCCGATGATTAAATCACTCGAAAGATACTCTGAATTGCTTATTACTGGACAATCAAAATTTCTTAATGTGCAGTCACCAAATTAAGCAAATCTCTTGATTAGGGTTCTCTTTTTTTTCATTGATTATTAACGTGACATTTATTGCCAGTCAAACGTTATTGCATTTTACAATACCTAATTCAAATGACTCAGAGCATATTACGTTTTCATCCCATTTATATGGGTTAGACATTATTTGCAGGACGTGATAACCCCGTTATGACCTTCGCAGCTATTAAAGACAATTTCATTGTTCCCCACCTGTGCCATGCAGAGAAACAAATATTGCAACCCAAGTTGCAAAAGTTGTGTATGCGTTATATGTACGAGTAACGTATGCTTTTTCTGTGCATGCAGTGAGACCTCGAAAAAGTCGGGTCATTGCACGAAAACTGCGAAATTGTGTTTATCATTTGCGATTACACTTTTATCCTACTGCTCAAAACTTCTTGCATTGCTAAACATGTTACTGTGGAATCTTGGGAAATAAGCATGTGGACGTATACTGGCTAAGAAATGAGCTTTGAAGGCTCAGAGTCCAATGAGGTTATAATAATTTCATTCTTCGAAGTTTTCATGTTACTATGGAATCTTTGGAAATGAGCATGCGGACGTACTAGTTAAGAAAGGAGTCTTGGAGGCTCAGAGACCAATGAGGTTATAAAAATTTTACTGTTCCAATTTTTCATATCAGTGTGGAATCTTGGGAAATGAGCATGGGGAAGGATTGGCTAAGAAAGGAGGCCTAGAGAACAACGAGGCCATTATAATTTCTTTCATTCAAGTTTTCATGTCACTATGGAATCTTGGGAAATAAGCATGTGGACGTATACTGGCTAAGAAATGAGCTTTGAAGGTTCAGAGTCCAATGAGGTTATAATAATTTCATTCTTCGAAGTTTTCATGTTACTATGGAATCTTGGGAAATGAGCATGCGGACGTACTAGTTAAGAAAGGAGTCTTGGAGGCTCAGAGACCAATGAGGTTATAAAAATTTTACTGTTCCAATTTTTCATATGAGTGTGGAATCTTGCGAAATGAGCATGGGGAAGGATTGGCTAAGAAAGGAGGCTTAGAGAACAACGAGGCCATTATAATTTCTTTCATTCAAGTTTTCATGTCACTATGAAAACTTGGTAAATGAACATGCGGACGTACTAGCTAAGAAAGGAGTCTTGGAGTCTCAGAGACCAATGCGGTTATAATAATTTCATTCTTCAAGGCCATCATGTCACTGTTGAATCTTAAGAAACGAGCATGTACACGTACTGGCAAAAAAGGGAGACCCAGAGACCAACGAGGCCAATGTAGTTTCATTCTTCAAAGCTTTTGTCAAAGAAGACTTTTGAACACAATTATAAACCAGAAGCAGTAGACTCGTCTTAAGATAAGAGCTAGGAGGTACTCATCTTGAACACCACCTAGGATTCTTCAAGAAAAGTTATTGTATCACGGTTTAGAATGTTAACAAATCATAACTGCCTGAGATCTCATTTTTTACGTAACAGCACTGCAGATTGTCAGAATTGACTCCGGTTAGTCCATGACAGTCTAACAGTTGAACTTGTACTAACAGACTAAAGCAAAAACTGCCCGTTTGTTAGAAATCTCTAGGAAACTGGACTTCCATAATCGTTTGTAGCAACGATAGAGCTTCTTCTTACGTAATGTTGAATATGTTACTTAAGAAGAAGTTATAGCATTACTAGAAAATTCCATGGAAGCCCAGTTTCCTAGAAATTTTCTAATAAACCGACAAGGTTTTTTTTTTTTTTGCAGTGCAGACAATTCGATCTTCACTTAGACAGCCAAACCTGGCTAAACTACCGGTCGAAGCCTTCTTCAACCAATAAGAAATCTTCAATCCCAGTTAAGGTGCATGAAGTGATAGTCGAACAACCTGGTGAATATGGTGTAAGATGAATTGTTAAAAAACACTGGAGGGCTCGTATACTGATAATTTAAGCGCTAATTTGAATGGGGCATTTGTTGAATAAATAAATAAAAGCAGGTCTTTTCGAAACCTGAAACACTTGCCTTATCTACCCTAATAGTGCAGCGATCCAAATAACACCCTTATGCGAAAGTCGCAAGACAATCACTATAGGGTCCCGTCCGGTGACAATTACTATAGGGTCCCGTCGCGTTACGTGTCGTAAACATCACTGTAAAGTCATCAACAGGTTGCTTCTGCAGTGATGTCACAAAGTGACGGGTCATAAATTAATGCTTGCAGTGACGTCACAATGATGTCACATCATACATGTCACTTGTTAAATCTAAACATATTTAACTTGCTGCAGGTACGGGACATTTGATTCAATGTCCTAGATTCTTACTTCATCATTATTTTACTGAATTTACAGTCGAGAGACAGGCTAGACTTCAACATAACTATTTATTAAAAACAAATTAAAAGCATGATTGGTTTACACTCGCGTGAAGAAAAGGAAAAAACAAGTCCTGACAACCACAACACTGGCAGTTTTATACATTAGACAACACTGTTGCCACGCCAAAAGTAAAGCCATTAGAAAAATAGAACAAGGTTAATTTGCATAAACATGAAATAAACACCATTAGTAATTAAACAATAACACAAAACATTGAGAATATTCTAATATTCAAATTCTCTATTTTCAGTTCCAACATCACTAATGGGCTACAGCGTGACAATTGATAGCATTTTAGACATCCCCTAATTCACCACTCCTTAATCGCAGCATAAATGGTTAGTTATTTAATGCATTTTTTTTATTTACTTAAACACATATGGACGGTTCGCATATCTCAGGAAATAAACCTGTAGAATAAAATTTAATCTCGAGAAATGCGATTAAACACGATTGTTACTGGTGAGAAAAGTGAATTCCTTGAAAATTTCTGGATGTATAACGTCCAAGTAAAACTTGAGTTACAACTATAAATTGTAACCGAGCAGTTAATGGGATGCTAGAAATTAGTTCCAGCAATCAGACGTAAAATATCTACCTCTTTATTCTTGTTTTGTATATTTGAGTGCTCAAGTGGTCAATTATTGGCTGGTGGTCAATTACAGCGAATCACCCAAGAAAATACTTTTTGATTTCATTTTATGTTAGAAGCCAATAAGCACTACTTGCAAGCTCCAGGTAATATTACTCTAAAACAAAATAGTTTATTTAGCTCGATTCTTTCTTTCATTCAAACAGTTAATAACTGAACCAATTTTCTGAGAGCACTAAATTCAATATCTTTTTTGTATTACCCCAGTTTTTCTCTTAATCCTAATTGCATTAGAACATGTATGAAGAGAAACAGATAAATAATGACAATTTAGGTTCTTAGGCATATACATAACTAACTTTATAATATGCATCATTTTTTTTTAATTCTAATCTCAATTTAGAAAAGATGCATTGAGTTAAATCATTTAATGCTATAAGTCAAAACTGAAGTTACCAGCGAAATGCCTACCACGATAGGAAAAAAAATCAGTCTCTCTTATAAAAATAGTCGTGCTAAGTCTTGAAGTTTCCTGTGAAAAACTAAAAACTTTTTAAAATCTTAAGAAACAACTTTTTAACGATGTTTTCAGCTTATTTATTAAAATGGTTGATTTATACCACCATACATGAAGAGGAAAATTTCTAAAATATAGAAACATTGCTACTGTGTGTTTATTACATTTATACATATCATTTTCTGTTCTGATTCGAATAAAAACACGATTTAGTGAGTTCAGTTATACAGTTGCTCATGTTTAAGTTAAAAATGATTCAACGCTGAGTTCAACCATACAGTTGCTCATGTTTAAGTTAAAAATGATTCAACGCTTACCAACTACATTCAGTAAACAAAATCAGCCCATGATGTTGCAATAAGTTAGAAGTATCCAACTCGCTATGTAGGAATACTTTCTTCACTTCTCATTCCCTCCTTTCTTTTATAACATTGTAAAACTTTTTGGCAGTTGGACTGAGGAAGTCTTTCAAGATAGATATCAGAGAAGAGAATCGCGAATTCCAATTTTTTTTTCATTGAACCGGATAATTTTGCTATCATACATTATTAACCATTTAACGAAATGAGAGAGTTGACTGTGTTTAGATAAAACACATAATTGTATTCAAAGAAATCGGAAAAATATTAGTAGCAGCGTAAAACATTTAATAGTAGAATGCTAAGATCAATAAATACCTTTGTGCTGAAAAGTAAAGTAAGAAATAACAACGTCAAAAAGCAAATTACAGATTACTGCAGATTACTGATTGCAGTAATCTGTAATTTGTGCTTTTCGACGTTCTTATTTCTTACTTTAGTAGAATGCTAGTTTTCACGACTCAGTAAGAAAGAAAAACATGTAGCCTGTAACGTTGCCAATCGGCAAGCGATGATTAGAAAGCAACCAAAGGCTCTGCACCTTGCACCTAGATCTGGGTTTGGTTGGCGAACAAAGTAATATTTAGGTATCAATATACATGAAGAGGAAAAAATATAGAAATAGTGTTCTTATTATTCTCTTAATTAAATTTATATGCATTAGTTTTTCATCTGATTTCAAAAACTTTATGTGAAACTTATTGTGAGTCAAATTACAAAATGCTTCAAATCAAGGGTTCTCAACCTTTCAGGCTTTGCGCCCCTCTTTAAACACTGATATGAGGTCACACGCCCCCCCCCCTCCATATGTAGTTAAAACATCTATAAGCCCCAACCTCCATACATCATTAATACAAGCAGTACAATCGGAAACTGGAACTGAGAAGGATAACTAAAAATAGTTCATAGTAAAAATACAGATAATTTCCCCCACACAAAATTTAACATTACTACACAAAACTTTAATTTTGAACACATTATTAGTAAAGCATACGAAATATAAGAAACAAAGAAACAAATACAATTTTTTGATGTAATTCTGGATCTAGGAGAGACTAGAGTGCACTATTAGTCACTTTTACAACATTAATAAGAGGGATGACACTTATTTAATGTTCAAATGTGACCACATAATTCAGTAAATTAGTTTGTTTAATTTTTATTTCATCTTCTACACCCTCACGCCTCCATTGAAAGTTTCCTACGCCCCCTAAGGGGGAGCGCCCCCAGGTTGAGAACTACTGCTTTAAATTAAACCTGCAACAACTCTTAACAACTGCTTTCGGTAAAATAATTTCCGCCCAGGATGCTGCAACAAGTCATAAGTATCCAAAATCTCTTTGTAGGAATACTTTCGACACTTTCCATTCCCACATTTCTTTTGGCAATATTGTAAATCTTTTTGGCAGTCATATCAACTGAGGCAGACTTAAATGATAGATGACCGAGGATGGAATCATAAATTCCCAGACCGATGGAAAGAAAATGGATAAACCGAACAATAGAGAGCCAGAAATATAGAATGTGATGGAATTGTCAGAGATGTATTAAACGGACGATACAAAAAATTGGTAGAGTCTCAGTAACGAGTAACTTTGAAATTGGAAAAAAGCAAAAAGATGTCTTCATAATTGTTGAGAAAAGCGTTCCGTCTTTGCGAGGTATTTGGGGAAACGGTCTTCGAATGTAAATCTAATGAATAGTGAAATACTTCCCAATCTCTGCCAATTCTGGAAATTTATACTTTTGTACTTTTACTGTGAACGCAAATTGTTGATTTGCGTGTTATAAATCTGACAAAAATGTAACTGATTGCTTTAAAACCAAAATCCAGTTTATGTCTGCAAAAAGCAACTTATAGGATTGGTTTCGTGATACTTGTTTTAATTTATTCATTTATTATTATGTATTTTATTAATCAATTTGCTTCTGCTTAAATGATTAAATCCTCTGAATCTTCAACGTTTTTATCGAAGTTGTTTCGAAATGTCAAATTATTCTTCAAAAACCAGTTTAAAATATAAGTACCAAAACACCAAACAAGGCTTGTGAGGGAGCCAAAACTAATGAAGCTAAACGTTTTTCTGATCTTCTATTTATTAACCAGTAAGTTACTGCCTTTTTCCAGGACTAAGGCAGAACTACATACAATAACCGAGAGCCCGATTAATCATAACCTGGCAGTCGGTATATTGCATGTACTTCTTCTATTTATTGTTTCCATCTTCAAAAAGGTGTCAGCATTCAATCATTTGACAGCAACAATCATATCACTTTAATCCAGTTGTCCATGAAAAACATGAAAAAACTACAGAATATCAAGTTTTTTTATATTATGTTCTAGATATAATAAAAATAAACCGTTCATGTCTTTAGTGTTCGGTGTAAGGCTTTTTAATCATTGCACGCGTCAACATTTTGTTGTTTGTATTTGTAAATGATTAACTTGTTAAAATTGCTGATGGCTGCGCTAAACTAAAAAAAAAAATATTTTTATATTATTCAGCAATGTTTAGCTTTAAAGTTTTCTCTGATTCAAGCGCAAATGCAATTTGTACTAAATTTTACTTGTGGGTAAATGGCTAAAATTTTCATATTATGCTCGTTAAAGCTATTTGATAAGAAAAAAATCGATATTTTTATTACGTAATTTTAAACAGAACTTCAAAATACTACAGATAACTTATAAGTTCAACAAATTAAACCAGCAAAAAATCTTCAGATAAGGCATAAAATAAACCCATGGTTTTATAACAAAACCCATTTGCCTGTTTTGTTTCTGAATCATGGTCTAATAAATTTAAAATAGTTTCAGAAAACTACCTTGTAAGCTGAATAAAAATCTTTCAGTTATTTAGATTTAAATGTGGTTTTAAAAAGCAAACAATAAAAAAAATGTTGACGATACTAAAATTAAAATAGTTTCAGTCAGCTAAGAGTTCTTTTATAAAACAGCGTACTTGAAAAATACAAAATATTTAATGATAAACAAGAAAAACTTTGAGAGGATCTAAAGAGAAGCTGTAGCACTTACTTAAGCACTCCCCACTTCAACGAAGAGTTCTTCAAAAACTAAACAACTGTACGTGGAAAAAAAAAACATGACAATTTAAATAAATTGCTCAATTAAAGTAATTGAAAAAAGTCTTATAAATGCACTTGTAGAACAATACGGAAGGGTAATGGAAAATTCAAATGTATTCATTCTTAAGACTAACAAATTGCATTAAATTTTTTAAATTGAAGCTCGAAGTAAATACTTTCGCATTTTTTGAAAGTTAATTTCTCCTGTAGGATATGCGAAAACCTAAGTTGTTTTCATATTTAAACATTTTTAAAATTTTATATTGAGATACTGCCTTTTATTCAACATAACTTGCTTTTTTATGAAGGAAAATACAAAAGTGAAAAGTACTTATGTTTTATTTCATTTTTTAAAACTGATACGATTTTTTTAAAGCAGTTATTAGATAGAAAAAGAGAAGGAGAAAATAATAGGTTAAAAACTACAAAACAAACACTTTTGTTGCAATATAAACTCAAAAGTAAAAAATAATCTTTTAATGTAAATTATGCTCAGTAGACAGAGGATGCCCTACAACGATGCATTGCTTGATTTTTGAAATGCGCTTAAAATTATAGGAATAAAATAAAAATATTCAAAATAAAAGAGTAAAGAAGCAAACGCCTTATAAGAGCAAATTAGTATCTAAGAGTCAGCACTAAAAACAATGGCACAACGTACGCAGCTCTAATAACAATGGGGAAGGACATCATAAAAAAAACAATTAAGCAAAAAAAAAAAAAAAAGGCAACAGATTTTTGCATACGTATCAGAGACGAAAAATCAGGCATGTCCACCCACTTATTGTGGTTAGCTAAGTGTTGACTTACTAAAATATAACAATGAAAGCTAAATATAAATTTCTCTGGTCAGGATTATTCCATAGTGTCAGGAATTCAGCCCATTTAATGAGTAAACAGAAAATTAAATCCATAAACAACAAGCTAAGATGTGAAACTGAAATTTAGTTTTTGATTATCATGCGCATTTAGTTTAGTTTGAAACGAAAAAAGATATTACAATATCTTTCTTTAGAAATGAACAACAAATTATTCTTTTAAAATCGAACGCTTTATAACTACTCGAACTTGACAGATAAATACATATTTTTGTATTGATATTTTTTTCAATTAATAAGTTTCTTGGCGATTTTTTTGTGAAATCTCTTCCAATTGATCCAAGCTTTAAAACAGCAATAAATTACAATTATATCGAATTTTCGAACAGAAAGAAGACAAATAAAACATTCCAATTATTTCTCTAAAACTAATTTCGAAACTTCTAAAATAGAGAAATCAATACTCTTTTTCTTTCATTTAGGAAAGGAAAAAATGCTGCTCTTTTTGTTTTTTCAACCATTTCAGCGCAACTTTAAAATGAACAAAACACTTTCGATTTCTTTAAGATGAAAATAAACCCTGGGGCCTGAAAAAAATCGGACAACTTAAGGAAGTGAAAAGTAATTCCTATCTTAAGTAAAAGAAGCAAATGAAAAAAATTCTTCCCTTTCTCTTAATTCGTCAACTACTGTCCTCCCAGGTCTTAGCATTGAAAGGGAATTATAGGGATTTCTGGAAGTTGCCTTTAAAGTAAGCGTTTAGAAGAAAATTATTTGATCCCTATTTGAACGTAATTTTCTCCCTTTTGTAATTCCTGCGAACTCTTTCTAGGAGCAATTATTTGAAGCTTTGAGTTAAGCTCTGAAGTATGTCAATAAGAATTCTAAGTTGAAGTAGAAGTGATGAATTTCTCTTTTTTGAAGATTGTGCAGCTGAAATTAAAATTATTCTGTTCTCGGCAACTCAGATTAAAGCAGCAATATTGCTTCAGAAACTTGGAGCTGTATTGATTTTGCTTCATTTTTCTTCTTTTTAATCCTTTAAATTTAAAATTTGATGAGTTCGCAGGAAATAAGTTCTCCATTTCTCAGAACTTTTGTGATGACTGTGTAATAAATCAGTCTTGCTGATGAATTTTTTAAAAAATATTACGCCGGATATTGATAACTTCTACTTTTTTTTTAACGGAGCCCCTTAAGTTTTCTCGTGAAATGTTTTTTAATACGCGTTTTTAATGAGTTTTTTCCTTGTGCGTACAGAAGTGTTACTGATGGGAGGAAAGCGTGAAAAGGTATTGGAAAACAGGTAAAATGAAAATGTTTCTCTTCACTTCAGTTTTTGAAGTAAGAAATAAGTCATTAAAAAAGAGTAAAATAGACTTTGGGTAAGTTTTTTTTTGCACCAGCAATAGTTAAATTTTGAAATAAAAACTTATGTATTGTGGATTAATCTTTAGTGAATATTTCAGTTTTTTTTCATAAACCAGCACAAAATAGCGTCTGTTTTTCTTTTTTCTTCTCCTTCTTCGTTTTTTTTTTCATAATAAAGAGCTATAGCCTTAGTTCTTTCTCAAAATTAAACTTTTCATACATAAGGTTTCTCCCGACTGTTTCAAAGTGCGTTCAAGCACTTACTTGTATCAGCGTTTTCCAAGATTGTTGGTGATATACTTTTTACCAAACTCAAGAGCTTTTAAGTGTTCACATTGCACTATTTAACCATCGTAGGTATAATAGATAAAGATTAAGATTGCGAAATTTTGCAGTAGCCAGTGCTAAGTAGAAGCAACATTTTTAGTCGCCACACTTTTTTTTCTGGTCGTCACTCTTTTGTAAACCAAAAAAGTAACTAAACAACAAATTGGCTTTTGAATTGCGACTAAAACACAATAATTATTAGTTTAAATAAAGGTTAATACAGCTAAGTAATTGCATTAACGTATGTCGAAAAAAAAGCTGGGATTAAGAATAAGGGTGACCGGTTGGCAAATGTTGCTAAAAATTTAAGCCGCCATTTTTTTCCCAGTTGCCACGTGACGAGTGTTGACTTCTAAATTTAAAGTTAAGTTACAAAAAGTACTTACCCCGAAAAATACAAACCATGAAATTGAAAAAGATATTTTAACATAAAAAAAACTACATGATTTATATTTAATGATCTAAATTGATTTCGTTTCTCAAACCAGCTGAGCCTAAAAATATATACAGTAGAGTCTTTTTTATTTGAAACACTTAACTGAAACCTCGTTTAACCGATATCGGATCGTGGTAGAATGCTGACTTTTGCTGCAAAAAATTGAATTATTTTTTTCAGAATGAAACAACAACGTTTTATAGTTTCAGCTCCATAACAATTAAAAATAATTATTTAGCAGATTTGAATCATAATCAAGTTACACCGAAAAAATTCTAATAACTTTATTAAATATAGAAAAAGCTAGAAAATTTCTTATGACTGTAAATGTTATGTTATAGAAATTGGGTTGTTTCCCATTTTCGAAAGCTTTTTTTTTCTAAAAGAACATGGTCAAAAAATGGGGTAATTTACTTTTTTTTTCTTAATTTTGACTTATTTTCTCTCTTAAAAAAATAATCTTAAGTGAAATTCAGCAGTTGTTTTCATTTCCGCTGCTGACGTCACAAGTAAGTAAATCGGTAGGGTTACTAGAATAAAGTTTTAAGACACTGCCAAACTTCGCTAAATGAATATTTTATTTAAGTCTATATTAAGTGATAATTTTTTTTCCGCTAATACATTGCTCGCGGGGAAAATAATCATTGAATGGCGATATCTTGTCAGAAAAGTCAACTATGCGCTCAGATTCAAAACGGCTTACATCACTTGTGACGTCACACGATAAAGCATTTTAAAATCAGACATTTAATAAATTTTAATCAGACATTAAAATATATTGAAAATTAAATGTTGGGGTATAGAAAAGTATTTTCTGGGTAAATGTTATTCTTTTTGCTTATTCTACCAATTTCAGTGACTAAAAGTAGTACTTTTGACTGAAGGGAAGAACTCCATTCCTATTTAAGTGTGTTCCAAACTAGTTATAATCAAGTTATAGTGCTGCTTCATTGCTGTTGAACCTCTTGCAGAGCAAAATCTCCTCTTTCAAAATGGCACTGTCAAATTTTAGTACTGATCTCACTCTACTGATGTTGTGCCTATTTTTGATCGATATTTAATGTCCCAAACTGGAAATATCGAATCAGTACAGCTCTATCGCTGCTGTGCTTATTTAAGAAAGGTATTTTACGTTTCAAACTAGTATAGTTTTAGTAAAGCTTCTATTGAAATTCTTTTGCATTGAAAAAGGCGTTTCTTGTAACGCCGATACACGTGTCCGAAGAAATATGCAATTTGTACGTTTTGACGGTTTTTTTTCTTATTTTAGTACAGTACTGCTTTGTATTTTTTCACAAAATTCAACTGTTATAAAGTCTCAAACGACCTAAGTCATTTTTGGAAAAAAAGACTTTTTCCCAGGGACAAGAGGTTTGCTCATGGAGCAGACTGCGCTATTGAATTTTTTTGTGTGGTAGTGCGGGGGGGGGGGGATTTGAGATTGTTTTCGATATCACTTTGGGGTGCTTTGTGGCTTTTAAGGGGGGGTGCACTATCAACCTTGGTGGGATGCTCGCCCCCGAACACACAAAATGATATGATGCTCTCTTTAAAGGGCAAACATTTATTTGTCAAATAATTGAGGTAAATAAAGCACAAAAGTGAACAAAAAAAAAAAAAAGGAATTGAATCACACTAATAAAACTCGGGGGAAAAGCTACAAATACAAAATTGATTATCATAGCGAGATGTTTAATTATCTTTTAAAATAAGTCATTTAAATTAAAGTCACAATTTCTTCTGACATAACAATTCTTATTTGTTTTCAAAATTTAAATACCTTGATAAATTCTTGAAAACTTACCACATGTTTCGTGCTTTAAAATTTATAATTAGTGGCTCGATGCAACGCAAAAATGAATTTATTAAATACTAAACGTAAATGAGGTGTAAAAAGGTAATTCAATGCGGAGTTGTACAATTATATTAGAACATGGGGATCTAATGCGCAGTAATATATCCTGCACTTCAATGGTTAAAATGAAGTTTTAATTTGTATTTAATTTTAGGCACTTGTCACAATTTTTCAAATTTAGTAATCCTTATACAACTTCAGAACTCAAAAAGAAAATCATTTATCATTTTAACTCTTGAAAGAATTCACATTTTTTGGGGGGTTATCATAAATCGTTCTCACGCAAAGTTTTCATCTAAATAGATTTCATACTAGAATGGAAATCTATTTTCCCTTTTGAAACAATTACTTACAATGTCTCATGAAGGAAGATGAAATATTGTCGACTTGAAATTTACCAAGTAAACTGGTTATACTTATTTCTGTATTGTAATGAATATTTTGGTTGTTATGCACACTTTTTTTTTATGTACGGTAATCTTAAATAAAAACGATGTTGGGCACGTCCATGAAACTAGGGACATCAAAGTTTTAAAAAAAACTTCATTGTATCAGTAATTTTTTTCTTTCATATGAGGTAACAAAAGACTGTATTTTTATAAAACTATGCGAATAAAGATATAAACATATTTCTTGTAAGTTTTATAGGCAAATTTTGACACTACTCAGTGCCCATGTGTCGTTTTATTACCGATTCTAAAAGTTATTTTTTTTTCACTTAAAAATTAATTGCTATGTCTGCAATCTTATTTTTTATTGAAATGTGGTTTATCTAGGAAGAGATTAGACCAACAAATAAACTTTTAAACTGTTATAATTGTCTTGTAACAATTTTTTTTAAAACTAGGCCTCAGATTAATGTAACGTCAGTCACAAAATTGTACAAAAGTTTACATTGCTTAAACAAAAACAAACTCTAGTTTATTTAAAGTCATATTCTCTTCATTTATGATGATCTCTTTAATATTCATTTCTTAATTATTTAGAAATAGACATCAGACACATTTCTCTTTTCGTTATAAACCTCAAACAAATTGCACAAATGGCACTGACTACTGCAGAAAGGCAAACAAGAAGGTGACATAAATTAAGAAATAAAGGAAAACATGAAAATTACAAAAAGTAAAACAAAGTAGAAGCTGAAAAGAGCGGATGATAAAAAATAAATAAAATAACTTTAAAAAAAAACAAGCATAATTACCAGAGATAGTTCAGAATATTTAATCAGAATAATTAAAAATATAAAAAAGATGAAGAAGTAGACCAAGTATAGAACAAATTTAAAGTATTGAAGTCCCAGGTTTCAATTAACAGCTGCATTGTACCCTTCTTTAAAATAATGAAACCTTAGTAAAATCTGTCATTCAAAGCGCTCTTTGTTTTATGTTCCTAAAAGAAAACTGCTGGTGTAAAAATTTTTCCGCCGTGAAATTTGATAAGCAGATACTCCTAGTTCTTCATGTATTACATTTGAATAAATGTGCTACATCATCGATACAGAACTATTTCTAAATATCATAGCTTCATGCTAATTTCATATCACCTTCCGACTTGCAGTCATGTTATTAATACTTTTTTTTTAATTCAGAAGCTGTAGCAGGTGTTTAGCAGCAACTCTTTTTTTTTACTGTAAAGGAGGGAATCACTTCCAGAAGAACATGTTCCAAAACTGTTGACTGCAACTGGAGAACGGGTTCTTGAAGAATATAACAAACAATTGTATCACGAGAAGTTAGATGCATTAAAATTGAAAAATAGGACTATTTAGTAACTGTCAATATTCAAGCAGTAAAACATTGAAAATAGCCTGTCAATGTGGATGAAATTTATTATTCACATGAGAAAGGAATAAAATATTTAGCGCACTAGATGTAGTAAAAGCAAGAAGATTTTTTATTTCATGAAATACATCAAAAATTTAACTTTTAAAACTTTATAAATGTACTTTTCTAGTATTTTAAATACAATATTTCAATTTTAAGTGTTAATTTTATTTTTAAGGAGAAATAATTTATAATTGTGTGTGTAGCAATCTATTGTAAATGTAACATCAGTCACAAAATCTTTGTATCATCAGTCACGTGTGTTAAATAATTTTTATACTATTTTCAGTAACTATTTTTAGTTTTTTAATTTTTCAATAAAACAAAGTGTTTCAACCAACTCTAAAACCTCTATCTTAAGAGGAAGAAATCTGTTTACATTTTACGTTATTAGTTTGAAGAGAATTTCAAATTATATATATATCTTTTTTCTCAATGTCCCTTCTGCGTAACATAAGTCACGTTTTTTATTCCCCTTAATTTCATACAAAAAAAAAAATCCTCAAGTCTGAAAACAAGTGCGGGGGCAGTGATGTGTCATGATATTTTAGATCAATTTCAGAAGAAACAAAATTTAATTTCAAGACAGTGCTGAATTTATAAGTCAAAAATAGAGGCAAATTGTAAAGTCAGTCACCGTGGACTGACCCTGTTACAGTAACTTAATTTTTATGTAAACCATTAAGGTCAGTTGTGGCATATGGAAACAAGGAGTAAATGCAATAAAACTGCATTTTCACACTTGTGGTGGTTTTTAAACTAAACTATTTATGAGTAAAGTCTAGGTAACACAGAGAAGTCAGTCTCAGAGTTCCAAAAAACTACACAAAATAGTTGTCCGAAAAATTTCAAGAAGTTCAAATTTCAAACGGTTTTAATGAAAAAGAAATATTTTTAAAACTTTTATTTTAAATGCTTATTTTATGTATTTAAAATTATTTACATTCCTTTAGTTTTTAGCTCTTATATAAGCCATAAAATTTAGTGAAATTAACCAAAACTTGACATTTTTTGCTGCTTTTTGCGCAATGCAATATTTTGTCTTTTACTGTCCAGTTTCACATTTTCCGCATTGAATGTGAAACTTTTAGCTGGCAATATTGTATTAAGAACCCGGTGACTGCCGTTCGTGTTATACCCTGCTCTGGTAGGATCACTCAGTCAGCCTAAATTTATATATTTGTAATACATTTACATATATAATTACTACATGATTTTAAGCAAGTTTCTACGTTGGATCAAGGTTTGAAGTTGTACTAAAATTTAGCATTAATGATCGTAAGTAAACAATTGTTCTTATAAATACATCTCTGACGTCTTCCCCACATATATTTCTGGTGATTTACTGTTCATTTCTCAATCCTTTCAACAGCCAGAGCTTTAACAAGAATAGGAAAATATTGAGACAAGATACATTGTTCTTACTTGAGGTGTATAAGATGACAGCTCGATTCATGCAATCGCATGAATATGTTTTGAAACACAAACGTGACTCAGACTACATTAACTTGGAATTTAGTTTAAAAATGTTAAGTTATGAGGAATTTATCCTTCTTTATGCAAGTTTTAAAATTATTTCAAATGCAATTGCGGTTCTTTAATAATCAAATTTTGGATCAAGCAGAAAAAAATAGTAAAATGTATTTTTTGAAATTAAGGATATATTTATTAAGGTTATTCTGAGAACAGCCTGAAAAAAGCTCACACTACGACTTTGTTTTGATTTATTTTGTCATTAATTTTTATTTTATTTTATTTATTTATATTTTATTGTATTTATTTATTTATATTTTATTGTATTTATTTATTTGTATTTTATTTATTTTCATTTATTTCTTTATTCTTTGAGAATGTGATTCTTTGTGGTTGTTCCTTTATATTACTTCTAAATGTACAGTACTGTTTTTTGAAATGTAAGATATCATATATAGACATATTTTCCCATCAATCAGAGCTTTCTGGTTTTGTGTACTCAATGCACAGATTCTGCGCTTATAGAAATCAAATAACGCATTGCTCCGATTTTTTTGTGTCGCAAAGAACATTGCGTTTTTTCATTTAATTTTTTTGTACTAACTAGGGGGCTGCGCCCCTGCTCGCTGACGCTCACCAAACCCCGAAGATTGCTTTGCAATCTTATTTGATTCGCAAATATTTAAATCGTCAATTAAAAAGAATCAGATTAAAACACGTTACGAGTTCTGTTTGTAGCAAAAAGCATCCCTTTCCCGGGTTTTAAGCTAACTTGTACTTAGATGCTAATGGGCCCCAAAACATTGCAAAACGGCAGTTCTGTACGTTTAAAAAGTCGCTTTCAAATTCGTGGGGTCTAGTACTTTATTTTGCTCTTCAGCTAAAGGCTTGAATTGAGTTGAGCCTAGAATTTTCCGTTGTAATAGAAACTCTTATATATGTTGTTCTAATTAATCGAGAAAGTTTGAATAAGCTTTATTTGATGCAGAAAAAAATCTTTCAAATAACCTAGATTGTTAGGGGTGTGGTAAATCTTCCATACTTTTAATAGGAAATTTGTGTGAAATTTTAGCTGAAAAAATTAACTATAAAAAAACTAATTCGAAACTTAAAACTAAAAAAACTCAGGTGCAAACCCCCGGGTTCCCGAAGTAATTTTGCATCAAATTTCAAGGCTGGAGATGCTATGGGATCTCCTGGGTGGAGGCCCGCCATGAACTTCCTTTCCATTTCTTTGACGTTCCTTTTTTTTGTGGCTTTAGGGGCTACCCATAATGATGTTTTTCCATTTGCCCATATATATATATATATATATATATATATATATATATATATATATATATATATATATATATATATATATATATATATATATATATATATATATATATATATATATATATATATATATTCACCATTTTGACCTCTACTCCCGTTTGTCATACCATTTTTCTTTAACATACTCTTATTTAAAAAAGGGCGTGATATCACATTTCTTGTTACCCTTTCTCTCCCCCTTGTTAAAAATTGTCGCAATTTCACGAACCCTCCTTCCCCTTTAAAGCGTGATCATTTGTGGACAGTTAACTATTATTCAGTTATTGAACCTTTAAAATCTGAATGAAATTAAAAAGCAACATATTTTTCTATTCATTTATGAGTTTACGAGAAAGAAATACAAATAATTTAAAAGATAAAAAACAGTAAAACAGAAGCGAATTCTTCATTCCATTATTAAAAAGACAAATTTTTCGTTTCTACTGCAGTAATAATTTTAAACGAAGATTTTCGTTCTCGGATATTTCTGAATTTCAAATGCTATTTTTTGGTATCGACCGATGTTTTTGGATGTCGGAGGATTTTCTAAACGTCAAACAATGTATTTTGATAAGAGTTATGCCGTCAGGTGAAAGTCTATACCGTCTAAATTTCCAAAAATACTTTCAGATTCCAGGTAACCTATTAGATTTTCAAGTAAATCTTTCGGATGTAGAAAGATTTTTTAAATTTTAGCGATATTTTCAGGTATCGAAAAATACTGTTGCATTTTTTTGTTTTTTAAAATAACGTCAAAAGATTTTCTGGTATATCGATATTTGGAAAGATTTATACAATACAACTTAACACAATTCTCTATGTTCCTGTTCAACAAATTAAACTGCAGTCTGAAATACAATCCATACGTCAATTGGCACTTTAAGAGTTTGTCCTTAAACTTACCTCTGTTTTCATTACTTAGACAAAAAATATTCACTTGTAGATATTTCTGTATTAAAGAATGCACATCTGTGCATCTATTTAAGTTCACTAAAATCAAAAATATTTAGATTGATATTTTTATAAATATATATATGTATAAATTTACTAAAATCACCAGTAATTTGCAACTGATACCCCGGTGTATGAAACTTTGTCGTCCAGTAATTGGCATACGTTAATAGAACTGGAAAATCGCTTTTTTTCCCTTTTAGATTACATATCAATTTCATCTTCATAAGAAACATAATTAATTTTAATTTAAAGTAGGTAATTTTACATAAATTAATCTTAAATCACACATCTTGACGTCGAAAAAATATTTCAGGGAGCTAAAAATAAATTTGGAGTGTTGCATGAAAAAAAATCGAGATTATTGCTGTTTCAATAGTCAGTAAATGCAGTTTAGATTTTACGAATTATAGCTGTTTACACAGAAAAATGAACATTGACCCGATGATTCTAAGAAACCATAAAAAATCAACCAATTCTCTACAGTCGCAATATGTGACTGATGGCCAAACATATTTGTTTTTTACCGTTTCACTTAAAAATTTAACAGTATATTCTGTAGAATTCGAATCAATAGTAGAACCCATTTCGTATAGTTGCTGCAAAAGTATCACAAGTCTAACTAGTGACATATTGCACAACACGTTAGTGTTTATATACATATGTGCCAATTACTGCAGACTGCCAAAACTGAAGCACCACTAAATGACACCCATCATTATTTCAAAAATCCCCAAGAGGGACAAAAATATATTTCTACTCACTCAAAGTAACACCTTTCAACTAAACAAAACTTTTCACAACGAAAATGTAAAATATATTTTAAGTCAGATTTTATTGGATTGATATGCATGCTTCCCTTAAGCCAGAGAAGAAGCTTTTGCAACAAAAATGGCTGATTTGACACAAGCCACAAATGTTTCTCTACCCTATACACTGCTACCATTTAGTAACATGAATTGAAGTTATAATCTTTAAAGTAAATGTACATTCAGTTGATATACAGCCTTCTAATTTTAAAAGAATGGATACGAATCTTATTTTAGGATATTTTGTTTGGAAGAGCCAATCGCTGGTGACCTGCCAATTACTAGGGGTGTTACCCAACTATTGCACTTTTTAACCGCGGTTTTACAGAACCCTAGGGTTTTGCGATACATTATTAAGTGTTCCTGAAAGAAACAATAATCTTGATAGCCATAGTTCTGTCTCAAACAAAAAGTATCAGTGTTGGAAACTTTATATTTGAGTCTTTTTTTTAATACAAAATGCTATTAATATTAATTACCGGGGAGGGGGGATTTTTGCAACTTCTTCTGCACATTTTAGCAGTTTTCGACTAAATGATTCAATTTTGCTGCAGAGAATAAAACTTCGATATTTTTTGGAATTTGCAATCACAATACCGCTTTCAAATTGCTTAGTCAAAAGACATCTTTATTTGGTTTTCTTACGATTTGTTTTAAGAATTAATTTCAGGAAAAAAATATATCTATGCCATTGGTTTAAGGTGCGCTTGGACATTATTTGGACATAGTCAAATGTTTTCGTAAGAGAGAACTAGCTGATACACAGTTTATCTAACTTACCATGCCCTTTATAGAGTTTTAAATTAATTAGAGTATTCTTCATAATATTGGTTATTCAATACGTTATGGAAATAAAGAACTTTTTCAGTTTTGCCTTTTATTAAATGCTGCAAGCCCTCGTTACATCGCGCCTCGTGATATTGCTCGTTCGGATGTATCGCACTTTTCCTTAGTCTCCCGAAAAATTAACATTAAAAAACAAATACTACTTCACTTTAACATCACATAAAAACCACGTTCATCAGGAAAAGTAACTTTTTTTTTCTTCTAACCATTGAAAAAAAATGGCATATTTTCCATACTCTTACTTTGTTTCAGTTTAAGTTGTATCTTTCAATTTGTATTCTACTATGCTACAATAAAAATGCTCAGATTATGTTTATTCATTTGAAAAGAAAAATTATTGATATATTTTGTTTTTATTTAAAAAAATCGTCCTAATGTGATAGAAAAAATAATATTTTTTTATAGGGGCACATGTCACTAATTAGCACGTGAATTGAATCGCTACCTTTATTGACTTCGGTTATCTAGCGCTATCGGATACATACCATTTTTAGTTGCCTGCCACAAGCGTAATATTGCGAGGGGTTACGTGTTCATATATTAATTTAAATCTTAACTGTTCCACATATTGATTTATATCAACTAATTAGTTGTTATTATGTTTTTGACAATTCCACATGGTTAAGGCAAAAAAAAAAAAAAAAACAGAATAATGTCCGATTTCCAAAATACGACTTCAAAATACTTCTCAAGGTCTTACGAATTTTGGGTCGGAAATGAAGTTTCCTACTGTTGGATTGTGGAGGGGAGGAGCTGAGAAAAAAATAGAGCTTCTTAAGCGAACTTCGACCCGGAAGTGGTGCCCTACCCTAACTGTACTTCAGAGTCCTCTAGCGGAGCCGTATTTAATGACGTCTATTATGAGTGGGGCTTTTCACTATTTTTTTTCCTAGTGGTGAAAATAGGGGGAAACGTATTTTTTGTAAGAATGTAAAAAAAAAAAATAATCTTTCTGAGGTTGTCGGTTTCTTGGATTGTAGACAACTTTGACTTAAAAAAATGAATTTGAAGATTACTTTTCTTTTTTCAAAACTCAAGTTGAAATTTGAGTTATCAATATTTCTGATTAAAGTACTAGAAAAGTGATTCCGGGTTTACATGCATTATTCATTTACTTAATCTAGACAAGGTGTATTGTGTATTCTATTGTTTTTTTTTCCACTTTTAATCAGTTTTTTTTTCTTCTTTAATCCATATATCACAACAATACTTATTGAATTATTTAATAGCCAATTTTATTTTTATTTTCTTCAGTTTGAAGCAAAAGTTCATGTTTTTATTTATTTTTAAAATGTGGAGAAACAATTAAAATAAACATCAATAATTCTGTAGTTTTTTATTGTTTTACTTTTACTTTTGTGTAAAACTTTTGTGTTTTAAAAACTTCTTTTTGCTCTACAAGCATCAAGACGATACTGAATAAAGTATTTTAATATTCTATGCACTTTTTTTTCCTTCAGTTCAAAGCAAAAGTTTATGCGTTTTTTTTTCCTTTTACTTTTCTTTCAATTTCTTCTTTCTTACTTATTTTATTTATTTGCTTTCATTGACTTTTTTTTATAATTCTTACTAAAAAGTAAACTATGAAGAAAGTTCTATAATACGATTATAACCTCAACATCATTGAAATTTAGTGGACGGCAGAATTTTATTTTCAAACTACACTGAAGCGGATGGAAATTTATCTTGGAAAATTCTCTTTTCTGTTTAAATAAGTCTGTTAATTTCACGTTTGAAAAAATTGTATCTCTATTGTATTGTTGTACTGCTAAAAGTTCAATTATAGAATGTGATATTTAGCTTTATGCAATGAAAATTGTTATACTTCTGTTGTAGTTGCAATCAATAGCTACATTTCTACTACGAAAGCACATGATTAAAACTTATACTAAAAAAATCTTCTCTCATACATTTTTTCAAAAATTAATTTGTCAACTTTTCGAAAATTCCCACTTCTCTCTTGATACATTGAAATGCTATTAATTTAGGTCTGAAATCGGTTTTATTACATTGAAATTTCAGCAAAAAGTCATTTCAAGACTTGCTTTTAAAATAAGTTGGATAGTTACAACGGGTATTTATTGTACATTTTTGTGTAAACCAACACTCTAGTCTAGTCAAACTTCTCAAAAACAGATAAATAAAAACATTATTAGAAAAAAACGACGATTAATCGTTATATGATAATAGTATCGATGCGATGTAACCACTAGGAAAGTCAAAAGGATAAGCACGAAAAATTGAATAAAGAAAACAAAAATTCATTTTCCCGGCTTAAAACTGATTTATGTAATAGTTTACAAATGCTCAAAAGATGAAAGAATGAACAATGTTTGTTAGAATGAACAACCAAAGCTTCAATTGGCCGTTTTCAATTCTGGAGTTTGTATTAATTCACATAAAAAATAAGCTACTAAAATGTATGAAAACTATCAAATGAAGCAATCAATATTTATTTCATACCTAGTCCCTTTGTGCGGGTCTATTTTTAATATTCTGCATTTAAAAACAGTCCCTACTTGCGTTTCCAGAAAAACGGCGCTGCTGTTCCCTATTCGCTTTTGAATTCTGTCGCTGGTAGATGATCGGGTTTAATCCCGTGTGTGCTATTTGACGATTTTTGTCAAAGTGTATTAGTTACACGATCAGAACGTTTGTTCATAATCATTTAAATAAAAATAGCGCACAATTAACCCAAAAACAAAATATTCATTCATGGTAAAACGATTAGAATTGGCAAATTATTTTCCCCATCATAAGTACACAATTATTTTGAACTTTCTATTAGAATTTCTTTTTCTTAATTTTAAAAAATTGTACCAATCTTAAAATCAAACTGATGTTTTAAACATTTTAGCATGTTTTAGAACTTTAAACAGATTCACGCGTGATCAAAAAAATCAAACTAGAAAAGCATTTGGACGGCAGAGAATAATAAATAAAAAAAATATGTATGCATTTTTAGTTTCCTAGTCTTTCTTACTTGTTGTATTTTAAAATTACATTATTCAGTATCAAAGCATTTCAAAACTTTTTGCTTTTAAACATTACATCAACATTCCTTTCTTCACACATTAGCATTAATATGTAGTCTGAATTTCAACACTCGCCTCCATGCTGCTTCTTTATAATAATACAATCATAAGGAGGAAAATAATTCAAGAATTGTTTCATGTTTCTCAACCTTAAAAATTCAGTGTTTAAGCATTCCAGCTCATTTCAAAACTGCATTTTTTTTCTTTCTTTTTCCTTACTGCAACATAAAATATTCCAACCAATCCGACGTTATTTTACTGATGCATATTTCGTTTGAAAAATTTGCTTGACGTTAAAATGTTTCGAAAATTTGTGTAATGTCAAGTGATTGATAATAATAAGTTGTTAACATCTAACAATAGCTGTCTCTTTGGATGTCATTTGCTCTCGTTTATTTATTTATGCATTTGAATTCTTCAGCTTTGCTTTTGAAATTTACTTTAATAGCAATTTTATTCTGTACAAACCCATTCACTGATGTATATTTTTTCTTTTTCTGAAAAATTTTCCATAAAAATCCAACGGCATTTCCCTCCTCTTTCTTCTAGTTTAACTTTAACCAAATTAAGTCCAAAATGAACAACACCAATATTTACATATTTGTTATGCATTTGTTGATAAAATTCAGATAACTGGCAATGAATCAACATGTAGAAATCAAGTATTATAAAAATTTAGCATTGTCACCATTGCACCATTGCATCCAATCATACTTGATTTGAGTGATTCTCCAATAATTTTTGATTCGAAACAGAAAAGGAAAATGTATAACCAGAGGTTATTATGAATGCACAACATAAATACTGGAAGAAAATTTTACAACAGACAATTTATAGCAGAAATTTTATTTCTAGATCTTACTGAATATTATTTCCCATAATTTTACTAAACATTTTAGCATTTTTATTTATGTAGATATGCACAATCATAATGAATAAAAATTTTGCCTGAGTTAAAACTTCTTTCAATCTTTGAAATGAATTTATTTTTATTTAATTGTTTTCATTTTCGAAATCATCGTCTAAGTTCAAAAAGAAAGGTTTGTGCCCATAATTCCAGTTTTAGGACGTTGTTAACTTTTTGGAATTGGCATTAAAAAGATGGTAGGATAATACAGACGCCTAACTCTTATAATACGATTTTAAATGGGACTTTTAATTGTGTTATTCATTTATATCATTAAGTAACGCATTGAAAATTGCAATATGGCGTATTTGCCTGTCAAATTCGTTTTGTGAATTCAGAAACTTTTGCTCGAACGCCAACAATATCTGTCATGTCATTGAACTTAATATTTCATTTCATAAACTACATGCAAAGATGACGGAACGAGGGGCCTTCTGTTTCTTCCTGCTTTTTATTTTTCGAAATGTTTTTCCAAATAATGCGCTGATTCGCATTAAAAACAATTGCTCTAAAATGATAACTAGTACAAATGATAGAAGAAACTCTCATCTGTTTTGGGATAGGAGATGGTAATAGTATTGGTAGGCGTTGCTCCACAGCATGACTTAGAAAAACCTTTCAATAAAAGTGTACTTAAAGTTTGAACTTTGCACCCATTTGGCTCAAAATTAAAAAAAATCACTTACATCACTTTTCTTCTGAGTGCATCATTTGTGCTAACAATCTTCTTTTTTTTCCACATACATCCCTTTGCTTTTAGGTGCTTCAACTTAGCTTCAAAATAAAATAATAATAATAATAATTAGTTAATTAAAGTTATATGATCATTATTTATTAATAAATAAGAAAAACTAAAAGTCTAATAATTCTATTGTTTATATACTTACAACACAAACTGAATTTAGCATGCATCAAAAACTATACTACGAAGCCATTTAAGTTCGTATTTGTTTCATTATTCGTTAAATATTTTGTTATTAATTTTCTCGTTATTGTTTCCAGCAAGAAATTACGATATTTGTTATGAAAAAAAAATTGCATCATAATCGATTAGGTTTATTGGTTAGAAGAAAAGTTATACATATTTTCTCAAAAACCAATTTCGTAAGCTGTTCGTCCGTTTATTTGCTTTTCCAAAGTTCTTTTTTTTTTTTTTTCATTTTTTTTTGTCTCAGAAAATCAGTAACACAAACTAAACCTAGCGGCTCGACTCAAAAATTCCATTTCATTTTTTATAAATGTCCGTTACTAAACTTTTTCTAAAAATATTTTCCCCCCCTTACTTTAGACATTTTTGTGTTTCCCAGTCGAGAATAACATCAAAAAATAGATATAAAAGACCACTGTCCGTTTTTTTATGTTGGCCATTTTTACTTTTATATGAAATATAAAGTTATATAGATATAAATATACACATTTTATCCTTGCTGTTGATGATGACCGGTTACTATGGATACCTTGAGTCATCGACTATCATTGGTTTAAAGGTTGCAAAGCCCACGAGGCTGATGAAGTACAAGGGGTCTAAAATTGAGGGGGGTTGCAGGCTCGTTACCAGGGCGAAGAGAATGAAGGCTGTAGGGGGAAGGGGGGATAGTTGCGCGCCACCAGCAAGCGAAAATGTCGTCAAAGAAATTAAATTACTAACTGCATAGACTCTCTATACGAACTTAAGAGGAGGATCTCGGTGGAGGTGGGTTCCAGAAGGGAGAGGGGGTAAGAAAAAGGAATGATGTTGGAAGAGCATGTTCTTAGGAGGAAGAAAAAAAGGGAGAGACCATCAGGATGCCTTCAGTGAAATTAAGGGAATGTATACTAATTGCTCAATTTAGATATACCAGGTTTGACGGGGAGATTTTTGTTAAGGTAGCATTGATCATTTGCTCTGAAAATTATTAAAACTTCGAAAAATAATAAATTGGTTGAATGCAAAATGATTTTTGTGTCAAAAGTTAAAATTTATGATCTTCTTGGAAGTTGGAGTGAGTACCAATTTTAAGAAATTTGAGATCTGTTGTTAATGGGAACTGAGGAAACTTCAATGCTTTCTTTGGGCTGGAACATATAAGAAAATAGCATAAATATTTATTTTTGGGGTGTACAAACGTTTCCAAATTTTGTTTACTATTACAGTTAACTCCCGATTATCCATGGAATGGGGTTATTTCCTTCAGTCAAAAGTACTATTTTTAGTCACTGAAACAAGGTAGAATGAGTAAAAAAAATAACATGGACCCAGAAAATATTTTCATTTTCCCAACAATTATTTTTTAATTAATTTTTTAAAATGTCCGATTTTGTAAACAAGGCGTGATCTTTATGACGTCACAAATGATGCAATTTGGCGCATCTTTCTACCACGTTAACACGTTATGATAATCAAGAAGCAAATTAAATGTTGCGCTCTACGCTTGCTATCAACCATATCGTTGCCAATACACGTGAGTAAACATGCGAGTTAAATATTTTTCTTCATGAATGGCAACACTGAATGGCATTTCATCATTTGTGATGTCACACGACAGAAACGTAAACAATGAAAGTGCACCGATTTAAGTAATTTTTTGAAAATATTAAACTTGAACAAATTATTTAAAAAATGGTCAGATCCTATATTTTTAAGCATGCTCTTTCAGAAAAAAATACTTTTAAAGTTTTGGAAACGACCCCATTGGGAGGCACAATTCCCGCAAATAATTAAACTCGCGAATGCACCGCAAAAAAATTTAAATGAGTTGCAAATAAGATATAACTTGTCCTTCCTCTGCTGCATTGATGCATAATACTTTTTTCAAACAGGTACAATATATACAGCACAGTAAAAATGCTTTGTATCTTTGCACAACAGAATTCAACATCAATAAAGAACAAGTATAAGTACGATGAAGAAATCACAATAAACAAATTAATTTATTAGCAAACAAAATCAATTGAGTTTAAATTTACAATTTTTAGACAAAAAAAAAAAAAAAAAACAGCTATTGCTATTGGCCTTTTACTGTGAAAACACATGTTCTTGATTGTTAATTGACTCGTGGATTATCCGCTCGCTGATAATCGGTAGACTACTGTATTGCAGTTGAAAGCTGTAATATTAAAGCTGCAGCAGATTTATCATCATGTAAAATTTCTTTAGTTATAATGAATCAAATCAGAAAATAACATATCTAGTCTCAAATTTATGCATTGTTGATATGATACTGCTAACTCACGATTATTCGGAGAGAGGTGACTTCCACATAGACACTAATTACATAGTACCAAGCACATTGTCTTCTCAAACTGTGAGCAACAGTTCTTAAAATATGCGAAAGAAGTACAAATAAGCAGAAAAAATAATAATTAAGGATGAATTGCTAAAAATACTTTTGCTACTAAAGCACAGGTTACTCGACCTGGGCATTTTCAGAAGATGGTGTTGACCTTTAACACATAATTTCCAAGTTTTATCTAGAACTTAAAACATTATTGAGAAATTATTATGCGTACGGATGGCTTAATAAACATTAGAGTTGAATTTCTGATTTTTATCATTTAATTTTTTTAAGGTAAATTGCAGCGATATTAATTACACTGCTGCACAACTTGAGAAATAGTGAATTTTACGCTAACTAATTGATGAGTTTTTTAAGAATGTTTATTTAGTTTCGATTGAAACAGTTTGCATCATCAATCTAAAAATGTATATTAGCGTGACAATTTTAATCTATATAATTGTTTTAATGTATATAACAGTTTAATGGACATTCAGTGTAAAATATCAGAATACAAAAATCAAATTCGTATAGAGGCAACTAACTTCACTAGAAACCCTAGAAATCTTGCGTCACATTAAATTTAATCTAATTACCCCAGCGTAGATATTGAGATAAACTTTTGATTTTAATTTCTATTGAGGTCATTTGCAACTAGAAACTACTGAAATTATAGTCCAAACACTCACAAGAAATAAAAGTTCAAATAGAAAAGTTCATAACGAAATAATATTTTTAAAAATAATTGGATGAAATGTGGTAGAATCACTGCTCATTAGCAACGACAGAGTCTCAAAACATATTTACTACGTCATGAAAGTGTGATAGAGATAAATTCAAATGCTTTCTGATAGGATACTGTAAAATGATAACAGCCCTTTCGTTTAACTTTGAAGTTAACTTCGTGCTATTTTTTTATTTTTTAATCTTCGCCTTAAAAAAACTGTAAAACACCCAATACTGCACTATGCCAGAAAGGATACAATATTCGCTTTTAATTCTTTATTTTAAAAATTAGGTTGGCAACTTTTTGCACATCTATTCGCATATTCCAATGAATCTGAAATTACTGTTTGGAAGTTACGCTTTTTTTAGGCACATAAATCAACTCTCTATGCACCATACACAGAGTATTACATAGGGCCAGAAGGTAAAACGCATAACAGTACAAAAAAACACAAAATAAATTGAACACTAAAAACACAAAATCACGAAAAAATTTGAAAAATAAAAATAATAATAAAGTCAAACAATAGAATCAATAAAACGTTTTAAAAGATTAAAGATCTCTCTCTCTCTCTCAATGCTATGAACTAGAGCAGATGGATAATTGGGCTAGGAAGAGGGTTAGTTTAAATACTGACTTGAAGTTGCTGAAAAATCTCGTTGTCCCTCTATCATAATATTCTATAAAGTATATAAAACTATAAAAATATTGCGATGCTTTTTTTTTATTTATAAAAGTGCGAATTTCCAAACATCAGTAAATTTGCTTTTATGATTTAATGTTGTGCTACTTTTTTTTTAAATTACGTATTTTACTTTACATTTATTACTTGAGTCAAAGTTATTTCAAGTAGCAGCATAACGTTAAACCAGTTTCATAGCTCATTTAAACTGTTTTTTATAAATATTATTTATTACTTTTAAACAACTACATAGTACTTCGGGAGCTTTCTTTTAGTTTTACGCCAAGAAGTTCAATAACAGTATAAAATAAACATAGGGGAGTTAAAAATATAGAGACTATGGATCCAAGTTACCATAAATGACTGTATAATCGCTATTTTCAAAACAAAAATTGTGTTTTGTGTTTCATACAATATTTTGCACATTTACCACATTTTTTTATTTATGAACCGAAAGGTCAGTAAAATTTTATAAATGGCACTGATGTCTATAAATTTAAAATAACTTTTAGGGGGAATAGAGAAACATTTCTTTAACCTCTTTACTGTGAGAACTTCTTCACCAAAAAAGGTCCTTTTATGCGTAAACATTTTGAAGAGAAATGTTCACTTCCCAGCAATGCATTTGGTTCCGGGACCTCCTGGGTTGCTACTCCTTTCGTTTTACAAAGGAGCTTCTGCTTGATCAATCTAGCCATTATGGGGATCCAGCGCGCGATGGTTTCTAAAGAGTGGGAGGGAACGTTGTCCCTGAGGTGCAAGGGGTAGGTTGACGATGACAGCTGGAATGTATTCATTTTGGCTTTCTCTTTTCTTAGGTTTGTTCTGGAAACCATTTTGAAATTCTCCTAGCTTCAAAAGGACCTCTAAGTATTTTACTACGAAATTCCGAAATATTTACTTATATTCAGACAGACGTTATATATTTTGTAAATGCTAATCAAACTAGTTTAGTTATTGAAATTTGCTGTTCAACTTTTAAAACTGCGCAATTAAATCAATTTAATTTAAAAATTGAAAAAATAAGATTTAAAAAAAAAAACAAAAAAACAAAAATTGATGCTTTCCCTTACCACAAACTTTAACATGAAGTTCTTTATTTTCTATGGATAATTAGATTGCTTATTAAAACTGCGAAGCTTAGTATTTGCTACATGATTATACTATGATAAGCAATGTTATTTTTTTTACAAACTAACGGTTTGTAGTTTTGCTGCATAAATTTTAATATAGTAGCCAAAAGCTGGGGCATTAACTTTCATCACGTATGGCTTGAGTCACACCCATTTACTTGGATGTGCTACTGTTTCCTTGGTTCCAACCAACGTAAAACCAATGTTTTCTAGCAATGAAATTCAGACTGAAACATTTATAATTTATCCTGTTCTATATTAATAATTTCAAGTCGGCAAAAAATTCAATAGCGATTGTATTTTTTTTAAACGATAAACTTGAATGCTTCGTATATGTTATATTGTCATTCGGAACCGACGTCTACAAACTTACAATTGAAGAAGAGTTTGCTTACAAAATGTAACTGTAGATGGGGCAAACCTAACCTGGCAGCATCTTGAAGGCTGAGCAGATCCTAATGATAACATCACGACGCTGTCAGGTTAGGTTTACCTCAACTGTAGCTGAAATCAAAATCAAATGCAGGATCCGACTAAAATATGGGGAGAGGGGCGTAGATAGACTTTGATGCTCTCCCCCCCCCGCAAGATTTAAATTTCAACATAGTGCTTATTTTTCTGAACGTACGCCCTCATACTTCTTGCGCCCCCCCCCCCCGCGGGGTTGTCATGTGCGCCACTGGATTTAGCCATTGGCTAAATCAAAATCTTAGTCACTTGGGAGCATTTCAAAAGCAGGAGCCGTAGGCTACGGCCCAGTTCCCAGATGGTAATTCTGATTACGCCAGTGATTGCTATAATACCTAAGCACTAAATTGGTTTTTCTTTCAACCTTTTTTGACCCGCGGGCCGGCAACATCTTTTTAAAAGAACTCCCAGACCGGTCAGTTTTTTTTTCTTGCCTTATTTATTATTATTTTTTTATATGAAAAAAAAAAAGAAAATGATTCGCAGAACCTGAAAAATCTGCTAAAAATCTAATCTGACAGGAGAATCCCCCCTCCCTTTTTTTTTCTCCTTTTCTTTTTATTTTATTTTTTTTTCTCAAAAAAAAAGGGAAATTTTTGACTTGCGGATTGTTGTGGAAAAAGTTAGTGGGCAGTCGAGTTTTTTTTTTTTTTTACTACATATTAGAGATTTGTTGCAAAACATTTTATAGCAAAGGTTGTAGATAGCTAATTGTTGTAACAACTATCCATAAGTAAGTGAGCATTTGAGAAAAATCAGACAATTTTGAAAATTAATCACCAAATTCATGCAAAAACCGTTACATAGGATATTATTAGACTTTTACATTTATTCTTTATTTGTTTTTGAATAAAGAATTTTTAATTTGTTTATTTCATAGCTGCGTCACCTGGGCTTCAATCGGTCTACCTCGAAAATAAAAGTTATGTCAAACGATCAGGCTAAATAATATTAAAAATCTTCAAAATTTCCTGACGAAGCGAGAAAAAGTTACCAAAATAGAAAATTTTTAAATCCCCCAATTATTGAAAAAGCCTCAAAACAAAAGGTAGAATTTTTTTGTTCATATTCGAGAAAAAAAAAAAAAAAAAGGCAACAGATCTCTCTTCTCAATGATTTTCGTCACGCTACTAATTTTTATAAAATCATTGTTCAACAATGACCGTAAGCAACAACGAATTTCAAATTGAAGGCTTACCTACATCTTAAGATTGAAATTAGTTAAAAACAGTTGTAACTCACGTTCTAATCACCTTGGGACATTGGAACAAATGATGCAGAAAAATCAGTGGTTTCCATGGATATTTTATTCTAATTTTTGTGAGCATTTTTTTTTTTTTTTTTGCCCTCATATTATAGAAAAACGCCATTTTTGGATCTTATTATTAGAATTCAAACGGTTTGGTTTTTCTTTTTTTTCGCGTTCGAAAACCCCCTTACGTTCTTTTTTGGGTGCTCAAGTACCTCCCTGCCAAATTGTTCGAGATCCGACGTAAACTGTGGATTTATATAGGGCGCCATACACACACACACACATACGTATATATATATTGACTGTTTTATTTATATAGATTTTAAATCGAGGACGAGCAAAAAACCCTGAGGACCGGCAAATTTTTCCTCCTTACTGGTACCGGTCCACCCAACCATCAAGCAGGGGAGGGGAGGGCCCACAAATAAAGATGGTGACTAGCGATTCAAGTATCGTTGTCGGGTCGTGGGAGTACGTATTCTTTCGGCGGAGATGGGGGGGGGGGGGGTATTTGGCTAAATTGTCATCTGCGCTGTTTTCTTCATCAGAAGATTCTTGGTCATTAGAATAAATACTATAATCAGAGCTGTCGTTGCTCGAATAATCTGCGTCTGACATTATGAAGCATATAAGTATTCGCTAAGAAGAAAATGTTCAAAATACATCGAATGTTCAACAAAGAAGGAAGGCCTTCTCGTTGTAGATACAACAATGTAGCTACTGTGAAGTGCGGAAGTGCGCATGCACAGCCAGTATACACCTTATCAGTCAGACATTGCACCCATGAAAAGCAAGAGCAAAGAAATTAATCCCCTTTCAAAAGAAAACCTGAACTATTGTAGAAGAATCAACGTGGGAATTCGTGCTTGAACGAGCATTAGAATCTAGTTTCTGTGATTAGAATTAGTACTCGAAAAAGATCTGGGTTGTGTTAGTATATGTTTAAACTAATGCACATATATTATACGTGTATATATAAGTAAGAGGGAAAAGCATACATTTTTGTATTTTTATCCTTTCTTCTTTCAAACTATTAAAATTTGTTCTTGTTTCTTAATTTTTCATCTTCATGGCTAAACTTCATCAAAACCACCCAACCTTCAAGCAGGGGAGGGGAGGACCCACAAATAAAAATGGTGACTAGCGACTCAAGTATCGTTGTCGGGTCGTGGGAGTACGTATTCTTTCGGCGGAGATAGGGGGGGGGGAATTTGGCTAAATACCCCCCCCCCTTGCATCGTCCCAAGTGACGGTGAAAATTTGATCATGATAAAAACTAAATTGCTTGGATTCGGTTGCAACATGTGTTAAAAGGGAGGGGAATAACGAAAAGAGCGTATAAGAAGTATTCTTCTCCTAATATCGATCCAATTTATGTGTATAATCAAAGCATCATTTAATTTTCTTGTTCATATTTATTGAAAATATATCGTGAATTGTAGGAATATTGCTTCGTTTTGAATACATCCAAGATTAGTAAAATGAATACCTTTGTGTCAAAAAGTAAAATAAGAAGTGACACAACGTCAAAAAAGCACAAATTACAGATTACTCCAGACACGTGCTTCGGCGTTACAAGGAAACGCCTTTTTCAATGCAAAAAAAAAAAAAAAAAAAGAGCTTTCGGATGTCTTTTCCTCCATAAGCTCATTTCTTTTGCGTTGAAAAAGGCGTTCCTTGTAACGGCGAAACACGTGTCTGCAGTAGTCTGCAATCGTGCTTTTTGACGTTGTTATTTTTTGTTTTACATTCTAGATTGTTTACTATATGCAGTAGAACCTTGCATGTCCGAATCTTCGGATACTCCGAACAGATTTTTTTTTTTTTTTTTTTTAATTTTATGGAAAGTATTACCGGAAGAGAACTAAATGTGTTAAAGGGAAAAAAAAAGAAAAAAAAAAACGCAATACAGGATTACCTCATTTACCTTTAACTGAAAATATTAAAATAAACTTTACTTGAAATTTACTTTATATTAAAGATGTATTGAGGTGAAGAGACAGGTCGAGTTTTTACTGGTGAAGTGATGATACTTTTGACGAGGAAGAAATACTATTCCTTAGGTCTCATAAACATAATGTCTGTTCGTGAAACCTAGAGTCTTTTACTATGTTTCACCTGATTTTAAATATTTTTTTTTCCTATAGCAGAACTATATTTTACTTTTCTTCAACTTCAGGAATGAAAAGTAAGAATATTCTCTGATCAATTTCTTCTAAAATCAGTCATCTTCTGTGTTGAATGTATACTAGAAATAAAAATGGGATTGAATATTTATTTCGTTGAAATGGAAATTTCTTTGCATAGGTATTCGCTGCAATGAGATTTTACTGTATTATTTAATAATATTTTTTAATATTGATTAAATTTATTATTATTTTATTTATTTATTTATTTTTGGACATTTTTTTGACTTAAGATTTTCTATTCAAATTCACCAGCTGTTAGTGAATCTTGCTATTATAAAAACTTCACATTCCACAATTGTGTTTGTGGCAAAGAAAGTAGGGCTAATGGAATGCACTGATACGACAGCGAACCTGTTTCCGTATTCATCTATCTCTCTTGGGAGTGTTTGAAGTCTTTTATTCGCATCGGATTCTAAGCCTTTCTGAATAGATATCTTTTTGGGGTGCAAACAGCTCACACACACGTGTTGTATTTTCTACCTTGTCACTCTATAATAGTAAAAGTGACCCGATGTGATAACTGCTACTTTTTAAATCTTATTTTTTTTAAACAAAGGAAAAACAGGAAGAACATATATTGATTAGAAGGAAAACTACTAGCCTCAACTTGGGGTTTTGGGACCACAAAAAAGCAACAGCATAAGTAAAGGTGGTTTTGAACGATTTTACGTAACAATTTTGCATTATTTTTACCATAAAAATTCAAATATTTCGGGGGGCAGCATCCCTTCCCCTTCGTTTCTCTCTAAACTACATCATTGCAGATTGATACATTTAATTGATTCACGTTATGCCACGATTTTTTGCACTACGTTAGTTTACACAAACTAAAACGCCGCACAAGTTTAGATTCAGCTGACTCTTTGTAATAAAATAAAAACGTCCAACTAGATTCTCTCTCTGTTTACATATATTTATAATCGACTAGTATGGGGATAACTGCCCTCTTTTCTTTCAAAAAGAAAAAATTCCTATTATTTTATAAAAATTAAAAAATGTAGCATCGAATGAAAGAAGTTACCATATGACCATTAGTCCCAATATTTAAGGTCGTGCCCCGGACATTTTGAGAAAAAGGTCTGTTAATCAATAATAACGTTAAAATTAAATATTAGAAAAAGTCACCTGTACTCTGTACAGGCACCCGTCTACCTACCCCCCTCCCCCTCCCCTTAGGTATCTCCAACTTTTTTGTGCACCAGCTGCTTATGTTCTCTCTAATTATATCTTTATCTCTCGCACTCTTGCAAGGAAAGTGACACAACTCAAAATTTGAGAAAACGTACTAGATATTTATTTTAAATCTAAATTTAATGCTTTTTTTTTGCCAACAAAACTCGCACAATACTTCTGGCATATGTCGAATTTCTCGGGTAGAGAAAGAATTTCCGACCCCCGCAATGTGATATAATTTCAAGTCGTCAGGATGCATTCCCCACCCCTCCTAGGAGCTCTGAAACATTTAACTGAGACACCCTGCATATATAATAATGCATCATGTTTCTCTGCAGGTTTTTTCACTTCGAGCTTTACCAGGTGTATGAGAAGCGTTTCCGCACTTTCATCTTAAAATAATTAATATTTTCCTTTGAAAACATTTGCATAAAAGGTGCAATATGTAATATTTTTCTATTTTTAAATAAAAAACTTGAAGCACTAGGTGATTAATAAGTTTAACATCGTTTAAAACAAGCACTAATTTGCAAAAAAAATAAAAATAAAAGGTGCAGATAGAAGGGTATTGCAGTGAAGAGGAGGATTGCAATGAGAAACTTGTAATATAAGAAGATGTGAGCTTTGAATGTTATAAAGGTAATCAGAACATCCAATAAGTCCATATCTAAGTTAAAAAAAAATTTCTGAAAAAGGTCTTCCTTGCCCCCCCCCCCCCCCTTTCCCGAAACATGTAACTGGAGTTTTTGGTAAACTTGTGCTGTTTCCAAAGTTGTTGATTTTTTCCCCATTTACTTTTTAGTTCAGATATTTATTTATTTCATACTAGGAAATTATTAATAGCTTGACGGAAAGGCATTCTGTAGAGAAAAGAAAAGCGCAAAACAGATATCGGTATAACAAGTTAGAATTTTATCTTGAGAGGGGTTTGTCGTAAGAGTTCGTAAATAAATATATTTCAGAAGACTTGAATTGCAAATATCAGTCCAAGTTCAGGATTAATTTAAGTGATAAGTATTGTAGATTACCTCGAATGTTTAGGGGAGTACCCTGAACACATTGAATTTGCTCTAAAACCTTTCATACTTTCTCTTCAAGAGTTGATAAAGCATAAGAGTTTCGTGATGGTATTACATACTATCATAAAAATAATTTAATTAATGGAAAAGTATGCATTTATACCAATAAGCTTGTATCTTTTTGCTTTGAAAAACGGGCTTGTAACTCCAAAACAGATGACAGCATTTTTTTGGGGGGGGGGACTTTGCATTTTTTTAAAACCAAAATGGTGCTTTTATTTCATTATTTTAAACCACTTGTAAGCATGATCTTTTTTGCAAATAATAAAAATTTAATTTTACGGAACTGTGTTGTGTGACGAGAAAATTTTCCTCTCAATTCCGGATTTAACGCAAAAAATCGAAAAGAATTAATAATAAAAAATAAAGAGATACATGAAATAACCCACATTATTAGATTAAGTTCATAATTACATCGGACAATAGTGTCACTTAGAGTTCTTAGGGAGACGCTAGTGCCATGAACTTTCATTTTATAAGAGAGATTAAATTTATGATATTTTTGAAAAAGTATAATTGACAGGTTATTTATATTTGAACAGATTAATAAAGATTTTATGCTGGGACGCTAGTTTATACTTATATATTTATTTCAGACTAAGATTCTAATTCAGATCTTTTTGTATTTGATAATTAATTATAATGAAAACTACATTTTCAGCATTCTGCGAGAATATTCATTTTAAAGGTACCTAATTTCAATCTAAAAATACACAATTTCTGAGTACACATACATCCATTTCAAGCAGCGTTAGGATGAACTTACTCATAGCTCTCGAACACGTGCGCCTGACCAGTGAGCGGAAATAAATTAGATCGACAACTGACTCTCCACCTACTCGCGGTTGCTCCTTTTTTCGGAATTTATCTTAAGACACCCGCGGTTAGTTGCTTCGAGTACTGCAGGAAAGTCCACTGCCCCTACTCAAGGGGCTCGGGCTACACAGTTAAAGGTACATAAACCTCACCCCGAGCTCAGCTCGGGCTACGCAGTTAAGAGGTTAAGCATTATAAATAGGTTTTTAAATCATCTTTCCAATAAAATTAATTATTCCTCAGAAT